>NC_050598.1:24779051-24894051 GCF_013368585.1 Megalops cyprinoides | reverse complement strand
GATCAAAATGTTGTAGAAGAGCAGAGCTTTACTGCAGTCTATCCTGGGGATATTCATATGAGATTTATTGTCCCTTAGTCTTTAAAAGTACAAGCCTTGCTCATAAATGCTCATAAATAAAATCCTATGCTATATCCATTCTTTTCATTTGAGAAAAGAGGGCTTCAGAATCAGGGGTCAGACATCCAGAGGCGGTTCTGTGTCAGACGTGGAGATGAACCTCGGTATTCGTTGCACATGTTGATTCATGTTTTCTCTGAGTGCCATTTTTCATGTTGATGCTTAAATAAACTATGTTAGATCACGCCTTTAAAAGATCAGTGAGCGGAGCATTTGGTGGTGGGAACCAGTGCGCTCTTTTTGGCTCCAGAACAGCTCACTGGGATGCTTCAGTCTCCCTCTGTCCTAATTTGTTGTGACCGGTGCTCATTAATTATAGAGCATAATAAAGCGAGGCCTTTTCTCAGCTGTCTTGTCTGCAGCCCAAGCCCGTCAGATGGAACAGTATGCCTTCGCAGGGATGAATGTTATGGCATTCTCAAAGAGGGAGAGAGAGAGAGAGAGATGGAGAGAGAGGAAGGGAGGTAGGGAGAGAACTGGAGAGAGGGAAGGAGGAAAAGAATAGGAGAGAAGGAAGGAGGAAGAGTGAGAGAGAGAGAGGAAGGGAGGAAGAGTGAGAGAGAAGGAAGGAGGAAGAGTGAGACAGAGGGAAGGAGGAAGGGAACAAGGGGGAGAGAGTGAGGGAAGTAAAGAGAGAGAGAGGTAGGGAGGAACAGTATAAAAGAGAGAAGAAGAAGGAAATGAAAGATATAGGGAAGGAGGAAGGAAATGAGGGAGGGAGGGAGAGAGGGAGCCAGAGAAAATGAGAGAGAATGAGGATGGGGTGAGTGAAAGGGAAAGAGGGAGGGAGTGAATGAGTAAGCGAATCAGAAAGAGAGGGAGAGGTAAAGAGCAGAGCTGTTATCACGCAGGTCTGTGAGGACCTTGACTCTCTCCCACCTGCAGTGAAGAATTGCTGCAGGTTCACTGTCCCTCGGTGCTCTCCGTCTGGGTAATGTTCCCCAGGGGCAGTAAAAGTGACGTTGCTCTACCGCACAGAGAGGAAATGTAATTTTCTAACCATAGATAGGGTGTCAAATCTAGTGCCTATTTGAGGTACCTCTTCTTATGCCTCGGGCCTTATTCTTTTGTTATTAAACTTTTAAATTGTTAATGATATATCCTGCTGCAAACATGATATAATAGTATGATGTTCACACATTTTAATGAGTGTGCGGCTCATTGTCCCTGATGCGGAGAAATCCACAGTCTGCCTGCTTTGGAACCCACAGGGATAAGGGATGTGTGTCACTGAAACAGCCACCGTGGCAATTAAGGCTGTCATATCCGCTAACCCTGTGTACGTGTGTTTGTGTGTGTGCGTGTGTGTGTGTGTGTCCGTGTCCTTCAATAACGAATGGCACCCCATCCAGGGCAACTCTGGCCTGGGCTTCAGCATCGCCGGAGGGATGGACAATCCGCACATTCCGGACGACCCCGGAATCTTCATCACTAAGATCATCCCCGGCGGAGCGGCAGCCATGGACGGCAGGCTGGGGTGAGTCTCGCCTCCGCAAAGCTGCAAGCGCACCCACTCTCCTCTGCCAGCCAGAACTGTGTGGGAGACAATGGTCTGTTCATCTGCAGACCAGGCTTTGTGTTTTCAGTGCTTCACTGTCCAAAAAAAAAAAAAAACAGTGGAAAGAGTATGATATTGAGTGTGTTTTCGTGTGTATGTGTGTGTGTCTGTGTGTGTGTGCCTGTGTGTGTGTGTGTGTGTGTGTGTGCACGCGTGTGTGTCTGTGTGCACGCGTGTGTGTCTGTGTGTGTGTGTGTGTGTGTGTGTGTGTGTGTGTGTATGTGTAAAAAGGAGAGAGAGAGAGAGAAAGAGAGAGAAAAGCTGGCCGTTGCCTCTTATGTTCATTGTTGGTGCTAGAGTGTGAGTTAGTGGTGTGAAAGCTCTTATTCTGTCCAGTTATGCTGCTCGTCATTGAGTCAGTAGGTTTCACTGCAGTTTCCTGTCTCGGTGATTGACAGGGAGGTCTGTGTATAGTTTTCACAGCGGAGTCTCTGTGTCTCAGGGTGAACGACTGCGTTCTGCGGGTTAACGAGGTGGACGTGTCAGAGGTAGTCCACAGTAGGGCGGTGGAGGCCCTGAAGGAGGCGGGGCCTGTGGTCAGGCTGCTGGTGCGGAGGAGGCAAGCCCCACCCGAGACCATCCTGGAGGTCAACCTTCTCAAGGGGCCAAAGGGTGAGGTCACGCACACAGTTTTGAATTTTGAGTCTACAATGAAACATAGTTTCACACAGTTTTTATTTTCTAACAAAATTAGGTCCTATACATAGGTATCCATCCTTACTTTACACAAGCAGAATGTCCTGAATGGGATACTTGAAGCATCATTTTTTCCAAACTGACATGCCTCCTATTAATGCTGAGACAGAGCAGATCTTTGAAAGCTGTGCAAGTTTTTGTTTTGTCAGACCTTCAATCTGCAGTCCTCTCCCAACCATTCTCTGTGGAAATCCCAGATTCATGCAAAATTTAACTCGGAGACAAACATTCATACACACACATACTCACAGAGACACTCTCCCTCTAACACACTCAGACACACAGACACACACACACACACACATAAATTCACAAAGAAAAAAAAAGGACACATACACGCTCACAGGTGCACCCACACACTCAGATCCGCACAGGCATACACATGCTCATACATACAGACACATGCACACACGCTTGTGCACAGACACGCACACACACATATGTATGCACACACACTCACATACAAAATAGCATACATATACATATATACATATATCAGTCTCCAGGCCTGGCTCAAAACATATTTCACTCCCTCCTCTCCTCCTCACCCACAGGGCTGGGGTTCAGCATCGCTGGGGGGATCGGTAACCAGCACATCCCCGGAGACAACAGCATCTACATCACCAAGATTATCGAGGGCGGGGCTGCACAGAAGGACGGGCGTCTGCAGACAGGGGACCGCCTGCTGGCTGTAAGCCAATCACTCCTCTCACAATTCAGCATTCACCACTCTGATGTCACACATACTGACACGCCCTGAAACATCATACACTGCCGTAAGCACCGGGACACACACCGAGGCATTAAGCATTACCATAGATACTGAACACAACCTGAGATGCTAAATACTTCCACGGATACTAAACATCGCCACAGATCATAGATACTAACACAGTTTGAGACACTAAACACTACCGTACATACTTAACAGTTCCATAGATACTGACACAGCCTGAAACGATAAATAGTACTGTGGATACTGAACACTCCCATGGATCTTAGATGTTAACACAGCCTGAGACGCCAAACACTGAACACTGCCATAGATCATAGACATTAATATAGCTTGAGGGACTAAATACTACCACAGATACTAAACAGTTCCATAGATACTGACACAACCTGAGACATTAAATACTACCATAGGTAGTGAACATTATCATACATACTGACACAGACTGAGATAATAAATACAACCGTGGATACTAAACACCGGCGTAGATCATAGATACTAACACAGTCTGAGGGACTAAAAACTTCCATAGATTCTGATAACTGTAATACCTACTGCAGCTGGCTTGAGACAATAAATACTACTGTGGACACTGAGCACTGCTGTAGATCACAGATACTGGCACAACCTCAGACTCTGAATACTTCCATAGATCCTAAACACTGTCATATATACTGGCATAGCCTGAGACGACAGACACAGCCATAGACACAAGCACTGCCACAGTTCCTGGGTGTGCAGGCAGGAGTATTCTTTAATTCTAATTCTCACATAGCTACAGTTACTCCCAAGCCGCTGTCAGTGGCATCTCACGTGACCGAAATGTGGTGACATGCACCAGTGTTTATGGCCCTCTGAAAGACTGATATGGAGCAGGGTTGCCAGCTCAGGTTTTAAAGCAACTTTTAAAGCAGATTTGTGCCACACTGCAATAGATGAAGAGAAGCACCTGGCAGCCAAATGACTGAGGATGTAGTAAAAATCTGCAGACTGCTTAGGACTGTCATAAATAAGGATAGTCATTAAGGACTGCTGGCTTTGGTGAAAAGCCGTGAATGACTTTGTCTGCTGAATTTAGGGCCATCCTCTGCTAAAACCTCCATTCAGCATTTACAGATAATCCTCACTGATAAGAATATGGGCGTTGATAATATAGTATGTGCATTGGATTGGTTATAAAAAATATCTTTTAATGGACCCCAAGGGACCTTTCTCTCAAAAATTGTGAATAATTTATGTTATTATCCAACGTGCACATTGATTCAAAGCTGTGAACCAATTTTTAGTTTTCTGGACAAAGTCAAAACCCAGAGAAATTGTTTAGCTGGTTGTACTGAACTTGTACAAATTTGATTACTTTTATATATTTAATTTATAAGTACTTTGTTCTGAGAATCCCAGGGAAAGTGGTTGAATCTCTGGTGAGACTTATGAAACTGCAGAAAGAAAAAGAACCACAAAGACCTCTGACCTCTCCTCTGCACTACATGTTTGTATGGTAGTCAGTGTTAGAATCTGCGTGGCAGTTTCTCTTGCAATGTGATTGGAGGTGAAGCTCATCAGTGATTGGTGACTGAGCCCGGATGTTGACCCTGTGTTGGCCTGCTCCACGTGTCTCTGCACAGGTGAACAACATCATTCTGCAGGACGTGCGTCACGAGGAGGCGGTGGCGGCCCTGAAGAACACCTCCGACATGGTGTACCTGAAGGTGGCCAAACCCGGGACCGTGCACCTCAACGACATGTACGCCCCACCGGACTACTCCAGCAGTATGTACCTCCTTCTGCTGTTCCGCCTCGCTCCGTCCCATCTCCTCTACGCATGACCCAGTCCTTGCTCTCCGTGATCCGCCCCGCTCTCACCCGAGACAGAGACCCTGTCGGGTCCTTGTGCCGTACGCTCCCGTTGTGTGGCTTGCATGGAGTCTGCTGGTGCTGAGAGCGTTGCAGGGTGCGTGAGTGAATCAGCGTTCCAGACTCCCACACAGTGCACTGCTGCCCACCGCTCAGACACGAAGCGCCGCTCTCTCCCTCCCACTGAGCACGGAGGTTTTCTCAAATTCCTCCTTCTCATGTACACCCACGTCCCGGGCAAGCTGCCAAAGCGTTTTACACCGCCAGACAGAGAAAGCATACACCGCAGTCGCATACGAATAGGAATATTCAAATACCTGCTTTTTTATTTTATGTTATGTGCAGCTTGTTTTCTGGATGCTCACATATTGATGTGGAGATTTTTTTTTAATGTGTCGCTGAATCTGAAACTTTTTCATTCCTCCGTGTACTCCCCCCACCTCCCTAACCCTCCACCTTGCTCTGCAGTGCCACCTTGTGGCCCTCCGTTTTAATGTTCTTTCCTTTCTCTCTACTGGCCTCGCCCTCCCTCCAGCCTTCCCCACCATGGTCGATAACCACGTCAGCCACAACTCAAGCATGGCCTACATGGGAGGGGTGGAGCCCAAGTCAGTCTACCCGCCCCCGCAGGTGACGCCCTCCAGGTACTCCCCGATCCCTCGTCACATGCTGGGGGAGGACGACTTCACCAGGTCAGTAAACCGTGCAGCAAAGGCCTTTGGACTGACAATGTTGACTATGTTTGAATGCGGTATAAAAAGAGTGTCTCTCTGCCAAAAGAAAAAAGGATTTTCCCCATGGCCAACACATAGGCTGCTGTGTGAATATGCTCACCAGCGTTGCATTGTTACCAATTAACATCAAGTTTGCTAAACTTCAACCACAAATTCCTATCAAATACAGCTAAAGTGACCATAGTTCATTTTTTAATGTTTTCATTAAAAAGCATCAGTGTTTGTGTTATGAGGATGTGTTGAGGTGCGTTCTGAACATTACCTACACAGCTGCAGTTGCTGACACCATCACTTTCACTGGTATTTAACAGTTCACCCGGTAACCACTGTGCCAGCAGAGATGCATGGTAAAGCAGTGGGTCACAAAAGAAACTCTATCAAGGAAAAATGCAGTGAACGCTCTGATCTTCGTGTTATTCAAAAAGTCTAATTAGAGGGACATTTGCCTATTGTGAGGCCCAGTGACTCCCCGTGATGTATACTGTGAGATTGCATGCACTGGTGCATCAGCCTGTGCGGAGCATTCATTCAGTTTATTTGGAAAAATAGAAGACGAATGTTGCATGTGCCTCACTGATGCGCAGCTCGGGTTTACAGTGATTTAGTGTTCCGCACCTCAGTAAGGATGCCGTAGTGAGCCACGGTACTCAAGGCAATTAACAATAGTATGATCAGACATGAATCATTACAGTGATTTTTGTGATCCTGGTATCTAAAAGACTTGATGGGGGCACTGTAGCCTCTTTTTACATCAAGTGAGCAAGCAGACTTCATTAAGGTTTCTCAGGAAGATATTTAAAATAGGAAAATAGTTTAAACAGTCTCAGGAATAGTTTAAAATAGTCTCAGGAAAATAGTTCAAGATTCTTTATTGCCACGTGTAACAAATACAATGGATTACTATGCTTACTCCCCACTCACTCCCGCAGTAACACTCCTAAACATAAATTCCAAATTTGTAAACATAAATTCTAAATTCTAAAAATGTAGTAAAGTGACCAAGCGCAGTACAGTGATAATAATAGCGTAATAAGTAACAATATAATAAAAAGGTACAGTGATAAATGATAATGATAAAGTGACCAGTGCAGTACAGTGCAATATAATGATAAATGATGAGTGACCAGAGCAGTACAGCACAGTGGGAGTGCCTGCGTGCTATGTAGCCGAGTTCCCAGCATGATTATGAGTTATTTGTACACAAGTTGTGTGATGCCCTGAAAATGAACATTGATAAGAATGTAGTATATATGCTGCAAATAAATGCAGGTTTATTGGTTGAAACTGAAAAACAAATCCTAATCTTACAGTGTCAGTATCTGTGCAGACAATGTTACAGCACGTTTCGCTTGCTAGATTTTTTACAGCTTATACCAAATCTTTGTGGATGGTGACTTTGCGGACAAAATGTTACTGTGATTGTTTCCTTGTCGTGCAGTATATTAGAGAGAGAGGTAAAGAAACCTGGAGTGGATGAGGAGAGAGCTGTTGGTAAACATCAGCCGTTGAACTGGGAGAGACTGGGAGCTTTCTGTGGACTGGTCCTATTGGGTGATATGGTGATAGCACTCAGACATAGGGATGGACTTGAGGCTGTCTGTATGCAGCGAGCTGGTGGACACGAGGTGAATTCTGATTGGTGAAAGCATCCCTCTTTCACGGCTGGTTGGCCGAAGCAGCAGTCACATGACCTGACTCCAGGCTGGCTCGGGCTCCCCCTGGTGTGATGCATTGACGGGGGACTGGATGTCGACGTCTGAGCCCAGAGGTATATCTTTGACTTCCCAGGCGAAGGGGTCAGGGCAGTCCCAACAGCTTTTGTGGGGTCAGAGTTTGAAGAGGCGTGAGATTTGGGGATATACCCTGGCGACTAACCTGTCCTACCTACAGTGATTTGTGAGTGTGTGCTTGTTTGTGTGTGTGTGTGTATATGTATGTGTGTGTGTTTATATATGTGTGTGTGTGTCCATCATACCGAGCCCCATTCACAGTGTGATTTCTGTACCCTCCAACCAGGGCCGAGCCCATTTACAGTGTCATCCACAAACCCCTGGAGGACAGCGTCCCTCCCTCCCCCCACTTCTACAGCGGGGCCCCTCGGGACGCGGGCTTCTGTCCCGTACCCGCTGCCTTGCGCCAGGGCCCGATGCCCTACTCCGGCAGGTACTAACCCCGCCCCCCCCCCCCCCCCCCCCCTCGCAACGCGCTCCGCTTCGCTAACCTGTCCGGCTGGGGGGGGGGGGCTGCTGTGCCAGTGGTTGGTTGTGCTGTCGGGTGTGGTGGGAGCCGTGTGTCTCTGTGACGGAGGAGGGCACAGCACCTAGAGGGGAAGGAGCGGGGAGGAGTATCTGTGTACCCTCAACGGCGTCTGACAGCTGTGCTCCGGCACGGCTATCTGTCTGTAACGTAGCAGTCTATACATGTCTCACGTGTCTCCATCTAAACTGAAGTATGTGCATCTGCTGTCTGTCTGTATGCGTATGCGCTTGCCCGTCTGCATATTTACCATGGCGCAACTGCCTAAATTGATATGAAATTACACGGAGAGCTATACCCCTGTTATTTCAATGTGTGCATTTGGCTTCAGTCGTCGCCATGGTGATCTGCTGCGCACTGGCTGTCTGAGAGGGCTGAACAAATGACCCAGCAGACATCTCTCTCTCACCCCCCCTGTTCAGAGGGAGTGCTGTTTCGCTGTTTCTGCTGCTCAGCACTTTAAAACTCCGTGTGGTATTCTGATCTCTGAGTCTGCGTCTCCCTCAATGTGTAGCGTGTGATCGTGTGTGTGTGTGTGTGTGTGTGTGTGTGCGCGCGCATTCAAGTATATTTTGTGTGAGGGCATCCCTAGTACATGATGAGGAAAGAGAGGGAAGAAGATATACCACTCTTAGCAGTCTGACCATGTACACTGTGTAAGGCAATTGCTATTATACATCAGATTGCTATTATTATTGTCAATAATCAATGTTTATCCATAATTTATTCTCATGCAGTGTATGACTATCCCCATTTATATGCATTAGAGACAATAGTGGGTGGCTAGGCAGATGGCGCGTGGCAAGGCTGGTAGACAGAGATCTATCTGAGATACGGGGACTGAGATCATGGTAATGAGGGAGTCCTACCTGGCCCCCACATCGACACACATCTCTGCAGAAGAGCTGCTGGCGGTGGCAGCAACTCTGAAAAGCTGCTCAGTGCCATCTGTCACGCCTGGAGTCCACACCCGAGCCCGCCTTGCACAGAAGGCTCTTCTAGGCCCAGGCCCCCAGACCCGCCTCCCTGCCCCAGTGAGACCGTCCAGAGAGCGTGGGAGTGCGTGTGTCCTCAATATACGCTGTTGGCATTGTGAGAGATCCGTTTGTGTGTGTGTGTGTGTGTGTGTGTTTGTGTGTGTTTCTGTGCTCGTGTGTGTGGTGGGGGGTAGGGGTGATGTGTGTTGTTCTTGTTGGAAAGCCACATTACTGGAGGGGTGTTTAGAATATATCTGTGTACCTTCGTTTTTTCCCTGATCAGTGATCGTCCACCATGTATTTCAAGTGTCTTATATGTATGTGTACTCGTGAGTGGTAGCTACACACAAGCTTGTGTTTTTGCCTCTCTCCTCTGTCCATCTGAAAAATCAGAATGCCGTCTGCATTTACCGTCGTTCCTGTGGACATATAAACATCTGTATATGTGGGTGTGGTTGCCCTGTTTTTCAATGTACTGGTTTTGCAGTATATCTGCAGCCACAGACGGACTGTAGAGAGTGAAAGAGGAAGTAATTGAGAAGGTTGAGGGTATCTTGGGGTGGGTGGGGGGGGGGGTTGGAGCAATGGAGGCTCAGACGGCAGCCCATCAGGTCTCAGGCAAACAGCACAGGAATGTTTCTCCTGCTGCTGTCCTTAAGTAAATATAAACACTGGGCCCTGCTGCTACCATAAATGTATTGGGATGTGAGAGGCCAACCCTCCTCTCAGGAGCCACGCTGCACAGGTTCCTGCAGCTGTCATGACTCATCTGAATGTGGGGGAACCGAGGGAAGGCACCCAGCCCTCCCACACACACTCACACACTGCCCACTGGCACCTAGACGTACATACACACACATACAGACTGCCAGCTGACACACACGCTCACACTGCCCACTGACACACAGAGGTATATACACACATATACACACTGCCCACTGACACATAGGTACACATACACATATGGACTGCCAACTGACACACACGCTTACACACTCCCTCACACACACACACACACACACACACACACACACGCTGCCCACTGACACACAGATGCATATACATACATATACACACTGCCTACTGGTACACACGCACTCACATACACATATAAAAACAGACATGCACACAAACACACACACACACACACACACACACAGCATGCATCTATAAACTCATGCAGCTGTTATGGTTTTCAGGCCCTGTCATGTCCATTTTTATCTCAGGCAGAGTGATGATGTCATAGATCCATGTCAATCAGGGCCTTATCCAATAAGAGCCAACTTCTTATCTGGCAAGCTCCAGGCAAGGATTTACAGTGAAGTTTCTTTGAGTTTTTTTTTTTTCTTTTTTTAATTTTTTTAAATTGTAACAGAATATGCTCAGAGACGACTTCAGCCGACTGTGCGTGAGGAACTGAGTCAGAGAGTGCTCAGAGCGGCCCTCTGCCCATCTGTCCGTCCCCCACAGATTTCGTCACCAGCAGATTTCCATATCCATCTGACACACACCACAGCGGATTGGGCTCCTGCCTTCTCTCCCCTAAGCAGAGGACATTGTGGAGATTTGCCTGCACAAAAAGACATTACATGTTTCTAGAGGCAAAAATTGCACTGCATAAATATGCATACATATTTGAGACAATGAAGAGAGTCACTGATAGATTTGCAGCTGTAGAAACTTAGCAGACTGAGTGATAGTCCATTCCTTCACCACGGCATCAGTACAGGGAATAAATACTAGATCAATCCTCTGCCCTAATTTTTTTTGTGTGGGGGGTGGGGGGTGGCTGATGGGTTTCAATGGCTGACATGGTGCAGTAGCTGTCCATTTAGATTTACACCCATCTTTGTATCGGTAGCAGGGGTCCGTGTGAAACGTTTGTTTGATCGACTTCCTGAAGCAAAGGGAGCGACATTGTGGTAGTCTGATGTCACAGCTGTACCGACCACAGTTTGTGTAGAGTGTAAATACAAGGGAACAAATGGGTATGGCAGGGCAAGCAAGTTAATCAGTAACGTTGTAAAGTTTCCCTCCGGGCCATCCAGAATCAACCATGTGACTGAGAAGCATTAAGCACATCAGACATTAGACATCAGTGTTACAGGAGGCTTGAGTTCTCTGACCACCTTTGTTTTACAGAGAGTGGACATTGGTAAGAAGGGACAGGAACAGTGCTCAGCTTCAGCAGAGGTAGGATGTGTTCTTTGCGAGCCAGAGAATCATAGCCGGCTTCACAGAGCGCCCGAATGCAAACTGTTAATCATTCATTGCAGCTGGTTTATTCTTAGCTTCTCTGACAGGCCTGAAATATCTTGAACCGTCTGTTGCCTTGACTGAAAAGAACCCCCCCCCCCCAAAGAAATTAGAATGGAAAAGGAGGTCTGGAAGATGGAAGTAGCGAGAGAGAGAGAGAGCGAGAGAGTCCACGAGGGCCTGTGAGGGAAAGCTCTAAGGGAGAGAGCAGTCCTTTACCAGTGTGTGCCAACCACTAGAGCCGTGCACTTGTGATCTTGCCAAAGAGAAAATGCTTTCTGGGAGACTTTGTCTCTCTGTGTTTGTGGAAAATAGTGTCAGCAGTCACCACCATTAATCACCCAGCGGGAGCCAATTACCGAGATGAGGAGAGGGAAACAGCACAGTACTGGGGCAGCACGACCTTGTGACCTCCCCTACACCAACGAACCCCCCCCCCCCCCCCACTCCCCACCCCAGCCCACGTCAGCATCGGAACTGGGGAATGCCAGTCTGTATAAAAACAGAAGGGGAGAATGGGGGGGGGAGATAGAAAGAGATAGAGAGAGAGAGAGAGAGAGAGAGAGAGAACACATTGTTTCACAGGAGTATAACTATTTACATTCCTGGAGTTGATGAAAAAGGGGGGGGGGGGGGTCCCAGGATAGAGAGGGGCAGCTCTGTCCGTGTTTTTATACCCTTTGGAATTCACTCCTTTTTCACTGTGCTGTTCAAGCTATGCCACTGTCATGGTCCCGCCTTCTCCCACACATACACACAGCATACCAACACAGCTCTCTGTGACCTAACTTTACCAAGCACCACATTTCCTCTTAATTGTGTTTAGGCTGCGCACTTGAAGCCCTGGCTGTGTTTTTTTTTTTTTTTTTCCAATAGTCATCAGTTTGAACTGGTGATTTTTTTAGGTTGACAGAGAGTGGCACATGCAGTGCCTAATTTATGAATCTCTGAGGTTGTTTATGCTTTTACAAATTAGCCGGGTGCCCCTTAGTGGCTGCACCGCTAATCTGCACAATCTTGGGATGATGGGCTGGAATGCCGGGGCGCCGTGGAGGGTTTGGGCGTGGGCAAAGATGAAAGACGAGAGACAGCAAGCTGCAGGAGGAAGGTGATTTAGTGGAACTGGCGCTGCAGCAGCCTTGAGACAGTTCCTTTCATAGCCCTTAAGTCTTCAGAGCCACAGGAGGGAGAGAACACCGAACCACCGCAGACAGGAAGAGGTCAGGGGTGGAGACAGACAGATTCTGCAATCTGTTGCGAAGCAAGAGAGGTCGTCGTGGGTGAGCGAGGGTTAAGTCTTGCCCTGTAAACAGTGAGGTTGGAGTCTGACAGCTAGAGGGGAGCTGCTTCCCATCACCGCAAACCACCAACCTTAGGTTGCGCGCACGCACACACACACACACACACACATATACACCAGGGAGCACCCCATTGGAACACGGAACAGGACCGGGATCACGCCCTCCCGGAGTTTCGCAGGAGGGACAGGAGCGTGCCACCATGTTCACGGTCAACATTTCGTCCTCCATGTCGATTTTGCGACCGCATTCGGAGCGATGGGGCAGAAAGCGACTCTCTTTCAGGACCAAGCAGAGGATCCCCAGGTAACGGCATGCGGCGTCTGCGTCTTTCGCTTGGAACGAGATCCCCTCTCTCCTGGCACACGTGTCCCGCGTCTCCACAGTCGACGGCAGCAGTCTGATGCTGCCAGTGCCAGGGCTGCTGTGATCTTCGCGGGAAAGGGCTTGGAAGTCACCTAGCCTCACTGCTCAGATCTTTCATCAAAAACGTATTAGCGGCATTTAAGTGATTGTAGATGCGCTGCACGATGCTCTCAAAAGGCTTTTTGTCTTTGGTAAATACAACTGTGTGTGTGTGTGTGTGTGTCCAATTGAAGATATGGAAATGTGGGGTTAGAGAGGCTCCCTGTGATCAGCTCTCCTGTGTGGGAGCAGCATTAATACAGTCATACAGAAGAGCCAGTGCCACAAAGCCAGGCCTTCTCCACAGCCAACAGCCAGTCTGAGAGGCATTGTGAAGGACTTCATTATGGGCATAGGGGCGTAATACAATATTTATGCTGTACAAATACAGGTTAGGTTGAATGTGTGTGCATGAAGCTTTTAAGCAAAGGAAGTGGCATTTTCTTTATAGAGTAATGGTACTCATTGACTTGGTGCATGCAGTGGAACAATATGGAGCTATAGTTTTTACCACCATCTGATTGTGTTTCTGCTCTTCTATCACAATGCTGTTGATTTATATTAACTATATTTTAAACATTTTGCAACGCTATCAAAAAAATCTGTAACTTTGTGTTCTTTTGTAAAATGATTATGAGTTTTGACAAAAGAAAAGTATACATCTTGTCATTGATGTAAAAGCGCTCTCTTCAGCAGCTTACTGTTCTGCACAGTCACAAAGCATTAGGAGTTATGTGTGCTGTGCACCACAGACTGAGTGCAGAGTTAGGGAAGATCAGTAATGAGAACCATGCACTGCACTCTTTAGAGAAGGGGTGGCTGTCTGTGTGTGTGTGTGCGCGCGCGCTTGTATGCGTTATCGGTTGGGATGGCGGTCGGCTTTATGCTGTTGCGACAGAGTTTCCGCGTGTTAACCCACAGCGTGTTTTCCGAGGGCTTTCGATGGTCTCCAGCAGCGGTTCAGCCTCCCCACGATACTAACACAGCGCAGATACAGCGTTGGACCGCCTGCCTGGAGATGAGTCACGGCAGCTAACAGAGAACTGTAGTGGAGTGGTCAAGCATGAGGCAGGGCCGAGCTCAGTGTGCTCACGCTGAGTGTGTGTGTGTGTGTGTGTGTGTGTGTGTGTGTGTGTGTGTGTTAATATGGGCATGTCTTGGAGGGAGAAGGCTGGAGGTGGCCCAAGTTGCTGTTGCTTTGATAAAACACCCCAGGTCTTAGTGGACTCTTGTTGTGGCTTTAAATTCAGAACATATTGCAAGCAGTGAGCTGTGACCATTGTGTTCAATTATTTTTTTTTTTCTTGTAGCCCGAAAGCCGTATGGAATGTTGTAGAAAGCTGCTTTGCAAGTATTATCATGACTGGATTGCCTTAAAGCTTACTATATGCATCCCCCCACTTCTCTGGCCTCAACTGGAAGAAAAATACTGCATTCCATATATGTGAAATCATATTTATGGAAGGAATGATTTTATTTTTTATATAAATGCATACTGAAAGTGTTCACTTTCAAACATGTATAGAAAGCACTGCTCTACAATGAACATTGTACCTCATAGGTTGTATATATGCTGCAAATAAAATATGTGTTATGTTATCTCATACGTAAGGTGTATATATATCTATGGATCTGTGTAATTTCTGAACTGTCTTTCTCTCTTTCTGCCCTCCCTCTCTTTCTTGCGCACTGACGTTCTGGCCGTGTTTAACAGGGAGCCACGGAAGGTCGTGCTCCACAAGGGCTCCACGGGGCTGGGCTTCAACATCGTCGGGGGGGAGGACGGCGAGGGGATCTTCGTCTCCTTCATCCTGGCGGGGGGCCCGGCCGACCTGAGCGGAGAGCTGAGGAGGGGGGACCGCATCCTTTCGGTTAGTCCCTGCATTACAGGACTGAGGAGCGGTCGGGGGCCCTCAGTCTCTCAGTGTCCTAAGAGAAAATAGCCCTGAACATTTAGGTTGGCAGCTTCCTACCTGAGGCTGTGGGGGGGGGAGAAACAGACTGCTGTGATGCTGCAAAGCACTGAAATGCGTTTCCTGTCGCAGGTGAATGGTGTGAACCTGCGGAATGCCACACACGAGCAGGCCGCCGCCGCGCTCAAGAGGGCGGGACAGACGGTCACCATCATCGCCCAGTTCCGACCAGAAGGTAGGTCACCTCATCCCGAAATCCCGAGTCTGCTTGAGGAACACTGTGACACGGCATACTTTATCTCGCGCTCTAATCTCTGAAGATCTCGCCGGAGACCCATTTTGTGCCTCAAGGTGACACTGGAGGCTTCCTTAAAACAACAGGATTTTTTTTTTTTGCTGCACTTTCTTGCACAGTGCCCAGCCTTCCTGGTGAGTCATTGTAGGCATCAAAATGTGTGCCCAGTAGCATGTTGTGTGCTGTTATTGCTGGTTGTCCTTGGAGATATGACTGGAACAGACCCGGTGATCTCATTAGTGTTTGATTTGCAAATGAAGTGATCAGCTGATAAGGAAATGTCTAGATGGTTGTAATAAGCCGCTTCCCTTCCTTGTGGTTGATCAGGGAGATTTGTCTCCTCAAAGACACCACTTTGTGTCATAGTAATGTTGAATGCTTGAAAAGAGATTTTTGCTGCAAAACCAGTGCATATGGTGCATGAATCTAAACTAATCAGACTACCCTATCTGAACACTCCTTGCTTCACAATGCTGTACCATAATGGACAGTGAAAAAATACATTTTACTTTTTATAGGGGTTCCAAATGTTTGCACTACACGACTGTCTATTCTAAGGAATTGGATGTTTGAAAGTGTCATGGTGCCAGATCAGAATAAATCATGCTTTACCTCCTTTTTCTTATGGTGCAGTGGAATAAACATTCGTTGGTTATCTGCATGTAGCCTCATTTTTTATGTGTACAGAAGTGAAAATAAATTTTACATGGATTCATGAAGGATATGAGATTTTCTAAAGTGTATTGTGGCAGCAGTATGAGGATATATGTGAGTAGAAAGTGGTGTTGCGCTAGTCTTGGCTCGTTTTGTCCCTTTAAGGCAGGTAGGTCGAAGCGTTTCCTTTTTGACTCATTTTTTTCGAAGGAGGGCCTGGTTTGCAAATGAGGACATGCTGGGCAGTAGATCATTGGCTGGCTTCGGCTAGATTCAGATTCAGTCCCCTCCTATCACAAGGTCTGTTCGACGAACGGAGAGATCCTTTGCTAACTTCTAAGCGGTGGAACAAATACGGAGACCCGTGATGTCCCGAAACTGCCCGGCCGAGAGCGGCAGTTGAAGTCCTGGAGGGGCAAACGACGTGGAAAGAGAGGGGGAAGGGAGCAACGAGTCCGCACTTGAGAGGGAAAACTAAGGGAGAGACAGAGAAAGAAAAGCTCTTTTTAACTGACTCTGCGACTGTTGGGGGATGGGTCCTGCTTTACCTGCTGAATAAAACTGGATTCTTGTTTGGCTGTAACTTTTCTTGGATCCGGTCGCTACAGGAATATGAGAAGATTTAATGCAAGCAACTGCACGACACTGCAAGTTTTCAAGGGGTGCTGGCGCTGTCCTTGTTTCGTATTTCGCTGGAGGGAGGAGCGTTTAAGGGGAAAGGAGCTGTAACTTTTTTCTAGCTAATGATAGCTAATTGAACCCCGGGAGAGATTCGGAAGAGATCCGGTGAAGCTCGGTTTTGCATGGGAACCTCTGCCCATGTTTTTGGGATCTTTCTGTCTCGCACCGTCTGTGATCTTTCCATTTGCCGGGGCTCCTGGGCGAGGATAAAATAAAAAGAGACTCCGTGGCAAAGAGCGCCTTTGGTAAGATAACCCATCTGGTACAACCGATAGCTCGGAAGCTTGCTAAACATTGAAATCCAGAAACGAGTTTGTTAGCCAGCTAGCGTGATGTCTAGGTCCTTACGGTGTGGTACTGTCACGGCTAGGTAACTTTGTAAATGAGTAGCTATTTGGTGTGGATAGCTTGCTTGCTACTAGCATTTGATATTTTTAAGGCTTATCGCCTATTTTCTAAATTGTGTTTTGAAGTTGTTTCCATATGTGAACAGTGGGACTGACTTAAACCAAGTTAGGTAAGTTAGATAATTGCTAGCATTGAGTTAGCTTCTCTGTCAGGGAATATTCCCTTTCAATGAAACTGTTAGCCATGTTAGGAAAAATAGCTGGCTACATGAGTGTAGCTAGCTTGGTAGCAAAGTCCAGAGATAATAGATGGAAATTTATGATATTTTATTTGTTTGGTTATTGTTTCTATTATTGGACCCTGATATCTAGATAACCATTACCTACTTGATGCAAACAGATAACTTGTAATGTTAATTAGCTAACTAGCTAGTGCCCTTCAGTACAATGGCTAGCCCTGTGCCCCACCTCTTCAGGTATTCACCTTGGAACTAGTTCTAGCCAGGTGGTAACATTAGCTAATTAGCCTATGTGAGATCGACTTTTGTCGGCATCTGGTGAGAATTAGAAACTACATTTATTTTCCAAAATGCCTTGATTATACAAATGATAAGACCATAATACTCTAGAATTATAAACAGATAGCAGGTAGCTATCTAGCTAGCCTATCTCTTACATCATCACAATCCGACATGACGAAGAAATAAGTACGGGTATTTATGGGTTTTGTATCTATCCAGGAAATGGTGGATACACCAGATGATAGATGCATATAAATCATTTTGCTGCTGTGATGAATTTTACCTAGTGATTCAGTAGGAACCTTTAAGATTGACCTACTTAACACCATTCTTAGTGACAGTTTACTAAATTCCCATCCCTTTTACTTGGATTTTCGGTTTCGAGGTTTGGATTTTATGGATAATTAATCCATTGATTGATATTTTGCACCATTCAACTCAGCAGAACAGGTGCCCTGTTTTGAATAGGAAGAGCCATGAAGGGTATTCTCCTACGGAAGGAACCTCTTTTAAAGTGCTCAGTGTTAATTCATTAAAGTATACATGTATGCGTCACCGTGTAACTTGCATAACTCGTTGTTGGCATTGCTGTTCGGATTGTAACAACAATGAAAGGAAAATATGCGTTTCGGTTCAGGCCCCTATGCAGACTATGATAGGAATGTGGCAGTATAGGCTATCTCTGTCGCAGCATGCTTCCCTGCGTAGCCGTAGTTCTGATCAAACGCCGCTCCGCAGTTCTCTCGGAGGTGCTGGTATTTTAGCGAAAATAAAGGTCAGATCGTCGAGGCTGCATTGAGCTTTGAAACTAGTTGGAACGAAAGGGAGAGTTTGGCCAGCAGACTGTGTCCTGAACGCTGTGGGGTCAGGGCTGTACTGTACTTCAGGACTGATTTAAAACCCGTGTATTTCGCCTTTTCACCACTTGGCCTTGACTAGGTCGGTTGTGTTAACGTCAGCCAGGACGGTATTCACTTTCTCATTCATTTGTAGTGACAAAGAATGTTGTGTCGCTGAGATTAGAAGAATGTTTTATGATTTTCTGCCAAACAAAAATCAGCTTAATATATACCCACTTGAAAGTGGCAATACTGAGCTGTAGATGCAATTTAAAAACAAGAAACACTTGCTGCAGTGTCTCTAGTAAGAATCATAAATGCCAGTTTCTGATTATCTGGAGTATCTATTGGCAGAAGTTAAAGAAATCAGTCTCATGCCTCACCCTGACCAGTTAGTTAGTACCTGTCAGAACTGGGTGAACCCAGGTGCTGTACCACCTGAAGAGGTTAGTGCTCAGGGCATGACGCAAGGTATTGAGTTACTCTGTTGTCAAATAAGCACTTCTCAGCTGGCCAGCCTGATAGGTTTTGATGACATACACTGGCTTGCTTTTGTAAGTCACCTTTATTTTGAAACGGTAGCCGACTCTGCCTTTGACTGAAGCTATGCCTTCCTGTGACAGTTTCGCATGTCAGCGGTACACGGTGTACAGCATGTCTCCTGCGTGTTGTGCCTAGGCCGCCATTCACTTCTGATGTTAGCGGGAGAGTGATAGGCGTTAACGGCTGATAAATTCCCTGAAGCCTGGCATTGTTTAACCAGACAAGGGCACTTCGCTTCCCCGTGTCCTGCAGCGGGGGAGGGGTTTGCGGAGCCACCAATCCGCTGCCCTCTTCCCGGGCACGCCGCGCCTCTGGTTGCGTTCCCCATGGGCCTGGCCGCTGCTTCAGAGCATAGCCTAGGTAACCGGAGCTGGAATGGCGGTTTACACTCCAGCCCGTCGGGAACAAGCGCCGAGAACGACGCCAAGCTCGTTGTCAGGGCCGGAGTGCAGCCTCCGCCGTACGGGCTGCCTCTAATTAAAAGCTAATGCGGAGGACTCCATAAACCAAGAGCGCAAATTGCTGCTCTGGAGCTACTCCTTGTGCCCCCCCCCCCTTCTTCATTCATTTGCTGGCTGGTTTTTATGAACACAACTTGCTTCTTCCCGTGGAGCTTGCTGATGCCGAGCTTCCTCTCTCTGCGTGACACAGCTGTAGTTACAGGTCTCGGTTCTGTCGGCCAGGGAGGTCAGAGCGAAGGAGTCACTGTCAGCTCCAGCAAGGTAATGTTTCCCGCTCGTGACCTGGATGCCTTTGAGCGCTGCAGTGGTGTTTTAGTGGACTTTATGCCTTTCTAGTCAGAGTGGCTGTTCTGTGCAGGGATGCCATTACAGTGGGATTTTAATGCAGATTTCTCTGTCGGGCAGCCTGGAGGACTGTGGTGGTTAAAGCCCAGACTGGTAGTGCTTACAGTGGAAGAGGCTTTTTACTGACCTCTTCTCTGCCCTTAAAGCTCTCCTTTCATTAGGCGCACACTTGCGATATTGTATTACCGCTTCAAGAACAAAACATGTTCTCGCCCGGCCCGGCAGAAGTAAATGAGGACGAGCGGTATCTGTGCAAGATGCAGAAACGACCCAGTTTCCAGACGCAGAGGCTTCGCTGTCCTCTTTAGGGGTCACCCTAAATTACCAGCCTTGATACTTGCTGCGAATTAGCGCGGGGTGCAGCTGAAGTACGTGTGTGTACTGTGTGTACTGTGTGTACTGTGTGTGTGTGTGTGTGTGTGTGTGTGTGTGTGTGTGTGTGTGTGTGTGTGCGTGTGTGTGTGTGTGTGTGTGGAGAGAGAGAGAGGGGTGGTGGGGGGTGGAACCTTGCCGGGCTTTGACTGGCTTGGTGTCAGATTGCTTAGCTATCCCCATGATAGCCACATGGAGCGAACAGCAGCTGTCTCCACTGTTGCCCATTACACGTGCGCTCTCTTCTCTCCCACCTTCCCTGTTGCTTCTGGCAGATGGAGCTGGACAGGAGGGTGGTGCTGATATAGTTGGAGGAGGCGGTGAGAGTGAGTGCTGACTAGTCCTCTCAAAAATGAGGACTCGAGCACCTCCATGCACCTCTCATTTGCCTAGAGGAACAGGGAAAACTACCTGCTCTCCTGTTTGTGTTTTAAAATGGCTCGGACGTCTGTGTTGTACCCCCTGACTTCATTTCTCTGTTCGTCGTTCCTCATTCTCTCTCTCTCCCCCCGTCTGTGTGCTTTGCGGACTGTTCTGTCTGCCTGCTTCTTCCTTTGCTGCACTGCCGTTCCCATAGTGCCAGGGGCGTTGCCCTGGTTACAAGCAGGTGGTGTCGGGTTACCGCACCTTGTGGCGTCACTCCCCAGCTCTGTGTTAACCCCTGAACCGGCAGAGCTGGTCTCGTTCTCAGCCGCGGTTTCTGTTTGCTTTGATTTCTGCTCTTCGGGTTTCGGCTGAGGTGGTGCTCTTCGGAGCTGGCATCTGAGAGAGAGTGTCTGTGTTTGCCGGTGGGTGAGCTTGTGTGTTTTCAGCAAGAACTGTTAGTAAATCAGTAACAAGCTTCGCAGGAACGGTCAAAGGTGGTTTGAAAGCAGAAAGACTTGTATTTTTTTATGTGGCAAAATTTTAACCTATCATGCATTGGTGTGTTGAAATATAAGAGAACGAAACCTAGGTTTTCCAAATAGATAAACTACTAGTCTTTCTTTACAAGCCTTGGCTGAACCTCATAGACTGGAAGGGCAGGTCTGACACCCGGTTTGTTCCTTCCTGTTTTTTCGCACCTCACATATTTGCGAGGATGTCACCTTGTCATCTTCATCCGTCCCGTGACCTAGAGACTTGCACCATTCCTGCTTCCGTGTCACTCACCATTGTTCAGCGGCTGGCTGGAGGTTCTCTCTCGCTCATGTCTGTTATCTCCTGTGGGCTGATCTCATCTTCGTTTTTGGGTTGTTTTCTTCCTCCGCAGTGTGCTGGTGTGCATGTCACACCACCTCGTCTGCAGCGCCGGCCTGCATGTTTTATGAAGTGGCACCAGCAAGGATCATAGATCACCTCTTGCTCTGGAACAGGAAATCTATGCTTGATATGCAATGAAAAATGATTAGAGGGAATTCTTTTTAGGGGCCTTTATATTACAGTGATGAGCGCATGTTGGAGCTAATTAAGATGCATTATTGATCACCTGACAGGAGATATTAGCAGAAGGTCTGACAGGGATGCAGGGCGAAGTTTCCTCCGCTCCTGAGGTCATTAATCACCGGCAAACAGGCGGCTGATGCTTGCCCCTCCTCAGGCAGTGCAGAAGCGCCCGGCTCCTGGGCGGATGGGCGGGCTATCCAGGACAGCGCAGAAGTGGAGCAGGCTGCACTGCAGTCGCGAGGCGCTGAGGCCGTATAACGCAGGAGTAACTTTCATCTGTCTCCCTCTCCCCCCCTTTTTCCTCTGTCTGCAGAGTACAGCCGCTTCGAGTCCAAGATCCACGACCTGCGGGAGCAGATGATGAACAGCAGCATGAGCTCGGGCTCCGGCTCCCTGCGCACCAGTGAGAAGCGCTCGCTCTACGTCAGGTACGCCCCCTCGAAAACGCGCGTCGCCCCCTCGAAAACGCGCGTCGCCCCCTCGAAAACACGCGTCGCCCCCTCGAAAACGCGCGTCGCCCCCTCGAAAACGCGCGTCGCCCCCTCGAAAACACGCGTCGCCCCCGTGCTGCCGCCGCCGTCACTGTCTGCGGTCGGTGCGCATTCACTTTTCCCACCTTGGAGTACCATTCTTTGAATGTTTGACACAGGGCACATGAGGTGAAGAGAGCATTTATTAGATTCGTGACATCTACTACTCTGCTTGTAATATGGCCTGGCAGTAGGCTTTTTATATTACTCGTGTTGTCTTGGTGGATTTTTTCTGATGTCGGGCACGCTTGTCTTTACAAATCGGTTTTTAAGTCTTTGTGCTTGGCATATTATCAGTCTGTTATCGAGTGTAGCATCGCAGCGTGAATGATTTGGAAACTGGCCCAGGAAGCGGGACAGGTGACCTCCCGCGGCTGTAATCGCAGCTCCCTGACAGAGGCAGGGTTTCTGGGGTCAGGCTTAACCTGGCTCTGTGTGTGTTAAGGTGTGAAACTGGAGTAGGTCTAAAAACACTGAGCAAGTTACACTCTGCTGTGACATTTTTAAGTTGCACAAATACACGCCTACATCACATGTAAAAGAGCTAACGAGTATTTATGGACTGGATAGCGTAGGAAAAAGTTGGCGAGTGGTGTTTTTTGCTCAAGCAAGCCATAACTGCAAGCTTGTGATGTATTTCTGCTCTGTGTAGGCAGAAGAGGGCAGTTCTGTGCATGAGTTTTATTTCTGTTACAGGGGACATTTGTCTAAAGAGAAGTGAAAACCCCCTGAGCTTATCTTTACCTTACCTGACATTTTTATATATAAATGCGTGTGTGTGTTCACACACACAGTGCCCTCCATATTTAGTCACACCCATGATTAGATGGAAACAAACACATGATGTAATAGAAAAAATTACATATTGGATAGTTTTCTAGTTCTCTGTCATGCATTTGACAACATTGCACAGATCAAAGGCATATTCTTTGTACATAATTTATTGTGGAATAAAATCCACTAAGTTAAATATAAATAAGTTAAATCTGAAATTCATTTTAGAACAATATGGAAGGCTCTATATATATATATAAATAGTGTGTTTTACACAGTACTGGAATGTGAGCCCGCAGCATTCGTAACCCTCTCTGTGCAAAGCTGGGTGTGTCTTACACTGTAATGCATCCCTTGCTGCTGGGACAGCTTCCAGCGTCTCAGAAACTAATAAAAACTGTCACAATAAGGCAGGAAGGAGGGCGCTGCCGTCGGGAGTCACAGGGGAGGGCCTGACCTGGTGAGCTCTCTGCTCCAGGCTACCGCTCAGAGTGGCTGTGTGATAACCGCTGCCTCTGTGTGCCTTTCCGTGCCCTGTGTACTTTAGAGTGTGTGGAGAACGTGAATGTAAACACAGGGTGTGCGTAACCTCCACAGGTACCTTTGCCAATTTTTGGAGCAGTGAACTCCCGTACTTTTTTCCCCTTGGTCCTTGTGCAAATTGTTCATCTGTTTGTACCACAGGCTCTGCTTGGGAAGTATGCTGGGACTGCTGAAATCTAACAGGATCTTTTTTTGTATCGACCTGTAGCTGAAAATGTAACAATAACTTCCGAGTCTCATACACAGCAGTATTTTTGCTGGATCAAACCCAGATTTCCACACACTTTTGTTCTTTAATGCAGTGTTGTACACACTCAGCACAGCCGTAGCTTTACCTCTGTTGCTTATTTTCACAGTCTGCTTGCACACACAGCTGTTTGAGATGACTAACTAGCAAAGAGTCAAGTGATCTATCATTCAGTAACTACAACTAACTGCAACTGCATATTATGGATAATTGTTTAATACTTATTGACTAGCTTACTGGCCAATGCCCTAGAGCTCCAACAGACCCCCACAGAGCACTGCCATTCAGTTTTTTCCCTTTGATTCTCCAAATACCCATGGTTCTGTGATGGGAAAATTCAGGTCTTTCGGGCTATTTCTAATCACTCTGTGGATGATCTTGCGCTAATCAGTTCCGAATGAAAATTGCACAATGTTTGTCACTCTCTGACTTTTTCTTGGTGCTATTATACCACCTCAGTCTGTAAAGGTGTAAATGCCTGCTGTGAGTATTAGGGGCATTAATGCGCCCCGTGGTGCTGCATGCTGGATATGTGTGAGTGGCGCTGTCCGTTAGCGCGCAGCAGCAGCAGCAGCAGCACCCCCTCAGGGGCATGTCCACAATCCAGGGCAGGGGCGGAGTGGCCGGGAGCATCTCCACCCCTGTGAAAGCTTAGCGTAGCGCTGCGCTAATGCTTCCAGGAGCACTCACTGCCGTTAGAGCGACACCCGCAGCAGGGCAGTGTGCCGCCGTGAAAGCAAACTTCATACTGCGAGGCTTCACTTCTGCCGGGGCCGATAGCGCTGATAACACCAGCTGCAGCACGGCTTATCTGCGCTGGGAAGGAGTTCATAGGTTCAAGTTTGGGGTTTGTTAACAGTGTCTTTGTACACATGTGGAAATGCACAGATAGTGAGGCTTAATGATGTTTATAAAAGCAGGCTTGATATATTACTTAAGAAAAAGTAAGAATCAGGGCAGTGCATCGGAGAAAAGAAGACTAATTACACAACTGAAAAGCTCTTAACTAAAAATGCTTTCTGATCTGGGACAAGACTTGCAGTTATGGACCGTTGCTCTCTATGTGTTCTGTGGGTGTGGGGATATTACAAAGGGCTTGTGGGTTCTCAGTGATTGAAAACTGAAACGGTAAGCAGGTAGGCATCCAGTATAATGAGCATGGCTCCCATTCAACACCTGGGAGCCTTACCTGTGTGACAGCATTCAGACATTCTGAGCCGAACACAATGAAGGGCTGTTTTTGGGGTCATCTGTCACCTGTTTGCCTCTAGGGCAGGGGGAATAAAGGGGTCTTTCCTCTTGAAAGGGTCCTTTGAGGAAACAAAGAAGTCAGTGTGTGTATCACCCTCAAAACTTATTTTTATCAGCCATCTTAAAAGCACACTTTTCAGGGCGGGAGGTTGCTTTGTTTGTAGATCTGGAGGTTTTGAAGGAGTTAACGTGGGCAGTATCCTGCACTTTCCTGTGACGCATGTGTCATCTCCTGCCTTCGCAGGGCTCTGTTTGACTACGACCGCACCCGGGACAGCTGCCTGCCCAGCCAGGGCCTCAGCTTCTCGTACGGGGACATCCTGCACGTCATCAACGCCTCCGACGACGAGTGGTGGCAGGCCAGGCTGGTCACGCCCCACGGGGAGAGCGAGCAGATCGGGGTGATTCCCAGCAAGAAGAGGTACCGCCCCCCGCCCTGGCTGCTACACCCAGCAGTCTGTGCCTGTCCGTTACGCTTCAGTCTCTACACTCTACAGCAGCATCCAGAACTCCCAAGCAGGACTAGGCCACAGTGCAAAAATGCCTCTGTAGTAAAGAACTAAAGCAGCCTGCCCCTTGCTTGCGTGGGGTGGTTGTGCTCCCTGATTTGTGGAAAAATACCGGGGGGGGGGGGGGGGCAAAATTACATTACATTATTGTCATTTAACAGACATTCATAACCAGAGCAACTTACGTACAGTATGTTACAATTGTATCCGTTTATACAGCTGGATATTTAGTGAGGCAGTTGTGGGTTTGGGGGCAAATACCTTGGCCAAGGGTACAACAGCGAGGGTACAACTTACTCCTTACAGTTACGCCACACTGCTGTCCAAAATGCTGTTTGTTTGTGTCCAGTCCCGCTCCAGCAAACACAACTCTCTTGTTTCTGTGCAGAGTGGAGAAGAAAGAGCGCGCCAGGTTAAAAACGGTCAAGTTCCATGCCAGGACGGGCATGATCGAGTCCAACAGGGTGAGTACGGTTGCACATGGCTGGACCAGCGCTCTCTCGCTCGCTTCCTCTCTCTCACTTCCTGTGCACTGGGGAGCTGACCCGCTCGCCTCTGAGCGTGAGGGGTCTGCATGCTGTAGGCAGTGAAGAAGAGCATGTTTCAGATTGCTGCATGAGAAGGGTGGGTGTGCGTGCGTGTGCGCGTGTGTGTGTGTGTTGGCATGTGCGTGCGTGCGTGCATACGTGTGTGTGTGAGTGAGTGTGTGTGCGTGTTCTTGTCAAGCTGCTATCCACTTCACTGCTCAAAGACACATCATTGGAACTTCTGGAATGGTTGTGCCGTTAACTGTCCTTTATCGGGATCTGTCTGAAATCTCACAGCAATGTTTTTATTGATTTTGCCTTTATTGCAAATCTGTAGTGTTTGTCAGGGATGTAGTTTGCTTTTTAGCTGTTAAAATGTTTCTGCAAAAATAAAATGAAAACCACTGGCTGTCTGTTTTCAGATTTACAGAGTTGTTATTCTTTATTGTTGTGTAGTTTTTTTACAAGTCAGGTTTATGAAGTCTAGGTGTCTTCATGCATTTCATTGTCTTTATTTTTTCAATTTTCACTTCATTTCCCTGCTGTTTTGGTCATTGTTCATGTTCATAATAAATTTATCAGTTTATTTTGATTTCTGTTCTTGTGTGCATGGGTGGCATTCTGTGCGCTGTGCATTTCATTGAAACCCATTCTGTTTTCTTTTGTTTCACCCCTCCCACCTCCCCTCCCGCCATCTGTACATCTCCCAACAGTCAGTCAAAGTAAAGCGTAAAAAGAGCTTCAACCTCTCGCGCAAGTTCCCGTTTTACAAGAGCAAGGAGAATATTGTGGAGTGTGTGGAGACTGAACGTAAGTACCAGCGTGTGAGAGGGGGGGTGTTGTAACACTGTCCCTCAAGCTTCGGCCTTCCTCTCTCACTTCCGCCCACCTTGCGTGTGCGGGCGTTGCTGTCCTCACCTCTCTTCTGCCCCGGAGACGACCGACGCCGGCTCTGGGAGTCTGGGTGGCGGTCCTCTCTGCGGGACCCACAGGTGCGGAGCTGGACTAACACTAGCACGCTGCGCTGAAACTTACCTCACTCTCTCTCTGTCTGCTGCCCTGGTCCCTAATGACTCTCTAATGCACTGAATGGTGTGCATAACCTACATGCAACACTTAATTAGTTTTACTCGACTCGCAGCAAGAGCACAGAGAAAATTTCATCACCGCTAATGACCCTTTCTAATCCATTTGTTGACTGGAGCCCTGCTTTTGAAGATGAAAAATTCAGCAGCACCCCCCAGGTCCCATCCCCCCCCCAAACGGAGGCACAGAGTCTCTCGCTCGGAGAGCACAGCGGTGCGGTGTTGGTCCACTCCCTACGAGGGCCCTGTCCAGCTCTCACTAACCTCTCTTCTTCCTGTCTGCTCTTTTCTCTTCGTTTCTGCTCTCGCCTGTCGGGACACTCAGGACTTCCCAGGGTTAAGCGATGACTTTTATGGATCAAAGAGTTTGAGTAAGTGTGTGGTTCTCCTGTCACACAGCCTCCCCCCCCCCCCGTGAGCTCAGAGCAGGACACCCCAACCAGGCCCCCCAGTCAGGCGATAGTGTCCTACAGTCTTCTAGGGCAGGGTCTGGATGGTCTCTGTTGAGTCTAGTTACTGACTTATACCCTTGAAGACTTCGTTGGATGTAAAAACAGACTAAGTGGGGCAGTGCATGAATCACAAGGTGGAGAAACCTCCAACCCTCCATGATGGAGTGGAAGTCCCTGCTTTAGGAGATTGCCTGCGTCTGCCCCCCCCAGCCTCTGACATCGCCATCTATGCGTTCAGGGCTGAGAGAGCCAAGGGCTGAGCGAACGAGCCTAAGACTGGTGTTTTCTTTGGCACGCGCTGGTATCTCTGTCGGCCTCCGCAGAGACAGGGCCGGCTGCAGGAAACGCTGGCCCGCGTGTGGAAGGTCAGTAGGGACATTGTAAGAGGAAACACTTCATTTCCTATTACTGGCACCTCTAACCACTTCCACCCTGGGCTCCGGCACTATGTCCCGTTAAACGGCAGCAGTGAGCCGCTCGTTTGCATTTCTTTTTTTTTTTTTTTTTTTTTTTTTCCAAAAGGGAATTGCAGTGGCAGGAGATCTAGTTCTTTCCCAACGAGTAAAGTGGACCTGGTAAATTCCTTGTTTAAAAAAAAGAGAGAAAGAAAATCACCCCTCCATCTGATGCTGCCTGTTTTAAATGTTATTTTAACCTTGTTTTTCCCCTCCCTCTCCCCCCGCAGAATGCTTGACGTCCAACACGAGCGACAGCGAAAGCAGCTCCAGTGAGTTGCCCTCATCTCTGGCAGCCCTCTCTGCCAGGGGACACAAAGCCCTTTAATGAAATCAACACTACAGCAGCTGCCTCGTCTCTGAGCCCAGGCCTGCTTATTTCCCAGCTGACTTCCGTGGCAGGCTGTCAGTCCGACGGGACGGCATCTCGGCGCACGGCAGACCGTAGTGTCTCATGCGCTGTAGTAGTAATGTTGGCAGCACTTAAGGCACACTTAAGGCAACACCAGACAGCTGAGGCAAAATTACACCAGCTATATGTCAGCCTGTTTAATCACTATTAACACGTTGCTGAGACATTTCCGTTTCCCCTCTTTTTTTTGCAGAAGGGCAGGAAGACACGATCCTGTCCTACGAGCCCGTGATTCGACAGGAGAGTAAGTGAGATGTATTTTTAAATCTCTCCCACCCCCCCCCCCCCGGCAAAAGACTGGCACATTAATTACGGAAAGCCAAGGATTATTGTTGGCCTTTTGCACAACGGTGTTTGAGACGTGTTTGTTTTCTCTGCAGTTCATTACACAAGACCTGTGATCATCCTGGGACCCATGAAGGACAGAGTAAACGATGACCTCATCTCAGAGTTCCCTCACAAGTTTGGGTCTTGTGTACCACGTAAGTGTTGCGGGCATGTGATCCAGCATGCCTGACAGTGGGGCAGAGCCGTGCTAATAAGTGAATGCATGCGGGAACTGAAACAGTGCTGTGTGGGTTGGGCAGATGTGGGTAGAAAATAATCTGCATGAATTGCTGGTAGGTTCACATTTTGAATAGGTGGGGAAATATTTTGCCTCTGGAAAAGCTCCCATGTCCTGGTCTGTTTCTAAAGGTCCTGACCTATGTGGCAAGTTGGCTAATTTACTGCTCTGCGGTCTATGTTGCACTGGATCCACTTTCCCTTCCCTGATCATAGTCCTGTCCACTATGAGCTGTATGTAGCTACCTTAGATGAAGACACAAAATCCCCATATAGTAAATTCCCACGGATCTTCATTATCTTAAAAGCAATCTACTTCAAAATCTACTAAGCCAATGTATTAAATACCCAGTTTCTATTATTTGGAAACTAAATGGTCATTTTTTTGTCTTTACATATGAAGGCCTGATATATTTGCATTTATTGTAGCTTACATTTGCTTAGATAGTGATCCTAGTGAGCAGTTGCCAGCCATCAATTAAATAATGAACAAGATAGCTAGGTGTCAAGCAACATGTCTAGTTTGTCTTCATGCTAGCCACATATTTTGGTGCAAATGTAGTTAACATGCTGTCAGTCCAGAGTTGTATGACTGGATTTCCTGCCTAGGTGCTAGCTTAGCTACTTTAACAATGGCAAATTACATAGATTTATTAATAATGACTTCAAATTAAGGATCTGTTTTAGCCAGCTAGCTCAAATCGCCAGACTGTTTTCTCACTTCTGGGCAACTGCAGTCGGGTGATTCTGTGTATCCCTGATACAAGTGTGGTAGCAGTGGGCACAGTTCAGCTATGCTGGTCTATTCACCAAACCCCAGTGAAGCCAACTCAGCGGGTTCCATAATCTAAGATGTGTGCAATTATATCTTTTTTTTTTTCAGAAGCAAATCAAACCATGATTAGCCCATGCATCGTTAAACTGCAGTAACTGGAGAAATTTGAATAGTTTGCGGGAATGATTGTTCTGGGCTTCAGTGTGCACCTCCCAGGTGCAGTGGGTGAGTAACGGCTCTCCCTGTGCAGACACCACCCGGCCCAGGCGGGAGAACGAGATGGACGGCCAGGACTACCACTTTGTGGCCTCGCGAGAGCAGATGGAGAAGGACATTCAGGATAACAAGTTCATCGAGGCCGGCCAGTTCAACGAGAACCTCTACGGGACCAGCGTCCTGTCCGTCCGAGCTGTGGCAGAGAGGGTAGGCAGCACAAAGCGTGCGTGTGTGTGTGTGTGCGTGCGCGCATGCATGCATGCATGTGTAACTGCTTACGTAATTTAATATGCTAGTTAATATTTGTTAAACTATTTGGTTATTTTTTCCTTGAGCTTGTATAGTTCTTTTTTTTTATTTTTCGACCAATACAGCTAAATTCTCCAGGGCTGGGAGATGTGCTGTCTGTGACCAAAGTCTGAAACTCTGTTAATCTGTCCTTGAATGACTGCACTCCCACTCTCCTGTCGTAGGGTAAACACTGTATCCTGGATGTGTCCGGGAATGCCATAAAGCGATTGCAGCAAGCACAACTCTACCCAATCGCCATTTTCATCAAGCCAAAATCCATCGAAGCCCTAATGTAAGTTCTCTGAAACCGAAGTGTTCAGTGATCATGCATGTCTATTTAAAATAAATAAATGAAATAAATGAATAAATGAAAACGCTGCATCTTGCATACAACTGAAAGTAAACAGAGGAAATACCCCAGGATTAAAGTCCAGGTCTCAAGTGGCCATGCAGTATATCAGATACAATGTCACACTGAAACAGAATAATATATTAGGTTTGTAGTTGTATTTTAGGACCATTATTTTAGGTTTGTAAGAATATACATGTCATTTTGCTGTCATTTAACTTCAATTTTATGATATACAAGTTTAGTCCATGCCTTAATGAGAAAAGGAAACACTCTTGCTCAACTGCATACCACAAGAAACAATGGAGAACTTATAAATAGCTGGCTAGCTTCATGTGTGAATAGCCTGTAACTGGAAATATACACCCTTAGAAAAAGAAAATTAGGAAAACATTTGTCACAGTTCATGAATATTATACATGAAAAACGTTCACAGTGCCGTCTGTAAACTAGGCAAGGTTTAAGAGAACTCTTTGTGCAGTGTACCTTACTTTCCGATACGGTCACAGGAAAAAAGGATTCTAGGATTATTTGAAAGAGTTATGTCTAGGAGAGGTCACAAATGGCCTGTTCCTTCATTTTTAAAGCTTTAGGCTGCAAGGGTCTGTTATGTTATCAATGTTATGTTATTTCAAGGGTGTTTTTTTTTTTTTTGTTTTTTTTTCTACAATTTCAAAATTGAAGTGAGCGTACTTTCATGAAGCATAATTTTTGTAATAAATACAGTTAGCAGTACATTAATATGCAACAGCCATTCCGTGCCCTTACCTGTATTTTTGTTCTGAAGGGAATTGAACAAGAGGCAGACATACGAGCAAGCCAATAAAGTCTTCGACAAGGCAATGAAGCTGGAACAGGAGTTTGGCGAGTATTTCACAGGTAACTATACAATTCAAGTTTGAAAAAGTGAAAATTTGTATTTTATTGTCTGTGTCAAAGACTATTGATATTAATATTAATACTCTGATCATTATCTACTTTTTCCTGTCAATCATAATTGACTTGCATAATACCAGCTGTGAGCTGTAACCATGTGTGTTGAAGTGATTATAATACTAGAAAATAGTTACTCCATTTCTCCGTTCACAGGTGATATTTTTACTCACCTAATGGGTTGTACCTAATGGCCCATCTAGGCTATACGTTTGCACTTTCCTGCTTTCTGTGTTTGAGTGATGAGGAAACTGGCATTCTGAGATTTGAGTTAATGTTTACCGTTCTATGCTAAACAGTAATTTAATATACTGGCATCGTATTTTCTGACACTTCCTGTTTCCTCCTTGCTGCAGCAATTGTACAGGGTGACTCGCTAGAGGAGCTCTACAGCAAAATCAAGCTGATCATTGAAGAACAGTCGGGACCGTACATCTGGATCCCCTCCCCAGAGAAGCTCTGAGCATCCTGTACCCTGCGGCCATGAGGAGTTCCCCCCCCAATCCCTCCCTTTTTACAGATATGTTTCATATCCAGTTTTATTGTCATCATTCTGTTAACTCTCAAATGAAAGTCTTATCACCATTTCTGTGACTGTGCACACCCCTGCATGAGTTTCTCAACAAAAATCCATTCAAGACTGGAAAAAAATGTCATTCCAAGTGAATTTTTATCATTTAAAACAAACAAAAAAAGGGAAAAAAAAACAAAATGAATCAGTTCATGACAGCGGATGGATGGCGAAGATCAGAATGTCTTAAAAAGGCGCTGAAGTGGGATTTGAGAATTTGGGATTTGCAGGGGGAGGAGACAAAACAGTACAAGCTGGAACTATTTGTAAATGTTTATAAACGTGTGCATTAAAGACATGGAAGATGAGAAGCAAAGACCAATGAGTTTTTTCTACAAGGACCAGATACAAATCAACCCCCCCTGATGGTACTATTCAAGGAGTGTTTTCCAATGTTTATACATTTTAAAAAAAAAATGGTGACGAAAAGTACAAACTGGTGATCTGGAGTTATCTGAAACCAGCTTGCTATTTGATTGGCTGCTGGCAGTTTGTGATGCAGCCAATCAAGACATCCTGGGAGGAGGGACAAATGGGGAAAAATGGGACAAGAATCTATACGTTTATATTACTGAAACCACAAGGTAAATGATAAAGTTCTATGGAGAGATGATCTTACTACATATTAAAAACTACACATTGTTTTACACTTCACCAGAATTGTCGATATGGAGGGCTGTATGATTTCATTAGTTTTTGTTGTTTTTGTGTTTCTTTGTTGTGTTGTTTTTTTTTTTTAAAAGCTGCTCTGGATTAAGAAAGGGGGTAGAGAGGTGTAACTGGGCTCTCTGCAAAATACCAAACTGCCTTACATAAAATATATAATATAATCTTTACAACTATTCAAAGAGAGACAGTACAACAATATTTACATATTTCCCATGACTAATCTTCCAAATGACGGGAGGCCCAAGCTGTGAGTGCAGTAAATGGAACAGTCCAAACTCTCAGATTGGTCGTTTTTTTTCCGGGGCATAAACCCCTTGTCTTCTGTGAGAGAGATGGCCTGTTTTTGGGATAGCGATTCATGCAGCAAGGCCCCCCCCCCCTTCCCCAATGACAAAGCTGAGCTGCAGACCACCCATTCGCACCTCCTCTGCCTTCCAGCACGATTCTCACACAGAAAGGTCACATGGTACTGTCCTGTACGCTGTCATGGAGGCCAGCCTGAAAACGGGTAGAACAGGAACAGTAGTAATATTGGATGTCTTTCTAATAATTACTTTAAAACAAAACTACGGCCTATTTATGGACTGCTCCCCTTACCCCTAACACTCACTTTGGTTAAATGAGTCCCATTTGTTCTGTGTATTTACAGAGTTTTAAAATCCTTTTTTTTATAGTTCTGGGCAGGTGTTGATGCACTGTGTTGCACCCCGTGTGAGGGGCTTGGTTGGCCAGCTCAGGAATCTAACGCACAGATACCAGTTCCCAGTAATAAAGGGCCCACTGTTTGTGTATTTAAGAATTAAAGCAAGACGTGTCTTGGTGCAGGGAGACGGGGAGTGTGAGCAGACACTAACTGTGGGAAGAGGGCCGTTTCTGTCTCAGAAAGAGCCAGAAACGTCAAGAAACCAGCCCATTTGTGAGGGGCAAAAGGAGGCACAGCTGATGGAAGTGTGAGCTTGATATATATATATTTTTTTGTATTTATTATATTTAAAAATGTGCCGAAACTTTGTCCAGACCAGCTCGGTGGTCATGACCCGTGCATGAACTGGCCACATGGGCTCTACAGGAGTAAAACACCCAGCCAGCCCCCTGCGATACCTTTGAGGATCTTGGCACTATATCTATATCTATATATATATGTGTGTGTGTGTGTGTGTATGTATATATATATATATATATATATATATATGTATATATATATATATATATATATATATACACACACACACACACACACACATATGTATATACACACATATGTATGTATATCTGTACATTTGAGGGGATGTGTCAGACGTGTTGAAGGTGGAGTACCCAGGCCCCCTACCCCTTGAAGCGGGGGAGGGTTTATCAGGTGTGTCCTGCAGTGCATCGTGGGTATTGAGACCGACTCACTTCGCACCCATCAGAGGTGACGACCACGCTGGGCCCTCTGCGTCCCCAGCACCTATACCTGCAGGCAGTTCTGAACAGGTGTGCATACCTGCCAGGCACCTCTGCTAAACCAGCTGTCATACCTGCGTCAAAACCAGAGTTCAGGGAATTACAGAAGGGAACAGAGCCATTATAAACTGCTTACAGACTGTTTCAAAGGGTATGGTAGCTGTAAATGTAAATATCCCCAACCAAGGTTCGCCACACTCGTGCTTCGTGTGTGTGAGAGAAACTGGGACTACACATTTTGTAGATCGCAAATGTCAGGTAAGTAAACTGAATTATTCTGAGATTAATTTCCATACAGATGTGCCGTATTGTTGGTATAATAGACAAAATCTTCAGCTGCCTATTGGACCACATTTTCTAGTCAGTTTGGAATTAAATTCCTTCAAATAGGGTCTGTCTACTTGTGATTTCTTGTGGAACTTGTCTGAGTATATAGATTTTAAAAACAATGTTAAAAAAAATAAAGGACAAGGCAGGTGCAGTGACCTACAAATTGCTATGAAAGAAAATAATTTCTCAATTACTCATTTAGAAATGTTGTAAACTGCTTTTTCTCTGATGTTGAGATAACAAAGCTGACTGTTAATTGCGTCTGGTATTTTATCCTTCAGTCAGCCATGTCAATAAAGCCCAAAGAACTTTGATTTTATGTTTTCATTAAGGTTGCCATGCTCCGAGCTTGAATCCGAATGAGGGTTGTCAGTCTTTGATGCGGAGAGAGAGGCTTTCGGAAAATAAAACTTTTCTGTTGTTTTTGGTCCCTGGTTTGTCCTTCCGGGTGGTGAGTTGTAAGGTGGACGTGATGGCACACCTGTGCAGTGAGTGCTTGCAGATATGAACCCCCTGATTGTACAGTAGTTTATTCCCTGTGACCCCAGGCAGTTGGGCCCGAGTCAGCACACAAGGGAAACTCGTTCTCCCTGTCCTGGTCAGGGGGGAACAGTCCTGTGACTTCATTTTACGTTTGTTTGGCTTTTTTTGACTGGACAAGAGTTTATTTGTTTGAAAATAAAATATGTGACTATTGGTCATGGTTTCAGTTTACTTTTTTTGTCACCCAGGGTTACAGTAACGGTGTTACAGTACCGTCAGAATTACCAGGACTTTTGTTGATGCGTTAACTCTTCCTCTAAGTTTGTTCACTTTTTTTTTTTTTTAAACTCCTCTGTAAAATGACAGCATCTGTGCGGCTGCCCAGACTGCCCTTTCCATAATGCAGGCAAAGAGAACCGCAAAACCCAGGCCAGCGTCACAGGATCGCACAGAACTTTGTGTTACACATGGGGGAGGTTGAGAGGTAATGCTTATAAGGGTCTGTCTTAAGCTAACAATGAAAGGGATGAGACAGTAGCATCGGCAGATATTTCACTCCACAAGTGAGTTGAAAGGTTTAGTTTCTATTTGTAAAACCAGAGAGGAATAAAAGCACAAGAAAAGTATAGATAAAACGACAGACAGTAAGAATGTTAATGATTACAGGCAGTCAGTTATTTGTTGATGGTTGTCTGGTTTAGAACAATGTAATAACAAAATGGGAAAAGATATATCTGTTCCATACTTCCGAGGTTTTAAATCCAAATCGATCCTAAGAGTAACTTATCAAGGTTCCCCATTAGGGGTCAGTGTTCTCTTTTTAGACCTAAAATGGATGGGAGAGAGGGTTTTTACATGACGCTGTTGGAACTTTCAACACGAACAGTGTACAACTGCTGTCACCAGCTGGCATGCAGTATCGATCTACGCATGGTGCTGTGTGTGACATTGTGCACCTGTGCTGGTGAGAGCGTCCTGCCCTTTTTCTGTGACAGACTTTTCAGTACTTTTCCATTAAACCCTCTCGTCCGATCCCATTTGTGAAACTGCTCATGCCACCAGGTAGTTACCTGAGGACATCAGATTTAGCCTTAGACAGCCTTTTACAGGGACTGAGCTTGCACTTGGCCAGTGGGGAGAACCAAGCTCAGATGTGTTCAAAGAAAATAGAAGTTAACATCCAAGCTAACAGCACTATCCTTCTTGTCCTGTTGCGAGTCACCATGTGGTCCAGGATGACCGGAAATTCTGACTGACCAGAGAGAACAAACCACTCTAAGCAATAAACCTAACTTTATTGTTCTCTCTTTTTTATTTATGTCCTTCCAAGGAGTCAACAGTGCTAACTGCGATATGTCCTATTCCATGTTGATGGTAAAAGATATATTCTCATGGAGGACATGGCGAATTAGGGGTGAAGAAGTACAACTGGCTTTTACTGTTTGTTAATGATTTCAGTGTACTACTCGCTATTATTTGAAATGGATTAACAGAAAACCTGACTTAAGCCTCCTAACACTACGGATGCAGATGGTTTCCAGAGAGAGGGTACTTTCACTAATCGCTGACTAAAGCACAACCCCCTTTTGTTTTTGCCATCAATGAAATGTGTTGTTTGTGTAAATGTAATAGTATTGATACTCCCACAGGCATACTGCCAGTAACACACCTCAAAACTATATTAAACTTTACAATAAGGGGAAATCAGACTTAATTAACTTTCCTGTCAGCAAAACAAATATTTAACGTTCACTTACAAACTTGGCATGAAACATCAGTTAAATAAGTAACTTCTCTGCACCAACATGAAAGAGTGTGTTATTGCCTTCCAAACAGGAGGCAACAAATTAAAGCTAAAACATGGAACCAGAGAAACTGAGTGAGATGGATGTATGGAAAGAGACAGAGTCAAAACAACTGCGGAGTGGAGGGCTGCTTACATGTGAAACTGTTGGTCCAGAAGGATGTAATATTCTCACAACCAATGAGGAGTACAGATGCTCCCAGATGTTAACGCTTCTCTGAGCCCGTGGCAAGCCTTTTGAAGACCATCAGCAGAGAGTCACTCCTCCATGACCAGATTTTTCTTGGCTTTGTCCAACCTGTCCAGAACTTCGCCGTAGAGACCCGACATCTGGGGGATACACAGCACAGTCATCAGACTGCAGGGACTTCCGCCGAGTCTGACCATCATCAGCGACTCAACCGCATCATAGGTCAGCAGCGTGGTCAAAACACACACTTGTTGAGGTTTTATGGGTGTAGTCAATGGGATAACCTGTCTGCATAGGAACTGATGAAGTAGACAGTTCATTTCCTGCAAGCTCAGTGCTTCATATGTGCGTAATATGAAACCTATATTTAAAATGTAACCCTGGAAAAGTATTCTGACAGATGCAGCGATATGATCTACAGTGCTGGCCAAAAGTATTGGCACCCCTGCAATTCTGTCAGATAATGCTCAATTTCTCCCAGAAAATGATTGCAATTACAAATGTTTTGGTAGTAATATCTTCATTTATTTTGCTTGCAATAAAAAAACACAAAAGAGAAAGAAAAAAAAGTCAAATCAAGTATCAATTTACACAAAACTCCAAAAATGGGCCGGACAAAAGTATTGGCACCCTTTGAAAAATCATGTGATGCTTCTCTAATTTGTGTAATTAACAGCACCTGTTACTTACCTGTGACACATAACAGGTGGTGGCAATCACTAAATCACACTTGCAGCCAGTTAAAATGGATTAAAGTTGACTCAACCTCTGTCCTGTGTCCTTGTGTGTACCACATTGAGTATGGAGAAAAGAAAGAAGACCAAAGAACTGTCTGAGGACTTGAGAAGCAAAATTGTGAGGAAGCATGGGCAATCTCAAGGCTACAAGTCCATCTCCAAAGACCTGAATGTTCCTGTGTCTACCGTGCGCAGTGTCATCAATAGGTTTAAAGCCCATGGCACTGTGGCTAACCTCCCTAGATGTGGACGGAAAAGAAAAATTGACGAGAGATTTCAACGAAAGATTGTGCGGATGGTGGATAAAGAACCTCGACTAACATCCAGACAAGTTCAAGCTGTCCTGCAGTCCGAGGGTACAACAGTGTCGACCCGTACTATCCGTCGGTGTCTGAATGAAAAGGGACTCTATGGTAGGATACCCAGGAAGACTCCACTTCTGACCCAGAGACATAAAAAAGCCAGGCTGGAGTTTGCTAAAACTTACCTGAGAAAGCCAAAAACATTTTGGAAGAATGTTCTCTGGTCAGATGAGACAAAAGTAGAGCTTTTTGGGAAAAGGCATCAACATAGAGTTTACAGGAAAAAAAACGAGGCCTTCAAAGAAAAGAACACGGTCCCCACAGTCAAACATGGCGGAGGTTCCCTGATGTTTTGGGGTTGCTTTGCTGCCTCTGGCACTGGACTGCTTGACCGTGTGCATGGCATTATGAAGTCTGAAGACTACCAACAAATTTTGCAGCGTAATGTAGGGCCCAGTGTGAGAAAGCTGGGTCTCCCTCAGAGGTCATGGGTCTTCCAGCAGGACAATGACCCAAAGCACACTTCAAAAAGCACTAGAAAATGGTTTGAGGGAAAGCACTGGAGACTTCTAAAGTGGCCAGCAATGAGTCCAGACCTGAATCCCATAGAACACTTGTGGAGAGATCTGAAAATGGCAGTTTGGAGAAGGCACCCTTCAAATCTCAGGGAGCTGGAGCAGTTTGCCAAAGAAGAATGGTCTAAAATTCCAGCAGAGCATTGTAAGAAACTCATTGATGGATACCGGAAGCGGTTGTTCGCAGTTATTTTGTCCAAAGGTTGTGCTACCAAGTATTAGGCTGAGGGTGCCAATACTTTTGTCCGGTCCATTTTTGGAGTTTTGTGTAAAATGATAATTGATTTAATTTTTTTTTCATTGTCTTTTGTGTTTTTTTTCATTGCAAGCAAAATAAATGAAGATATTACTACCAAAACATTTGTAATTGCAATCATTTTCTGGGAGAAATTGAGCATTATCTGACAGAATTGCAGGGGTGCCAATACTTTTGGCCAGCACTGTACCTGCATTTCAAAAACTCCTGTACAAACTTTTCATATAGCCTTTGGGGCTGCATATAAAATGCAAGCTGCGGCACAATATTACATTCTTTGACTTCCCTGTGGCTGTTCCATGACTTCTTGATTCCCAATTCCAAAATCGACTCAATATCCAGAGGCTCTCAGACATGTGTCTCATGAAAGAGGCTGAAAGAAGGCTGGCACTTGTGAAATGCTTGTCCGTTGTGTGTGCGGAAGAGAGGTCACATTGCACGCCTCCCACACCGATGTTTTCCTGCAACCGCTCGTTAACGGCGGCCACAAATGTCACGTTCTGCTTGCACACCAGAGGAGTGTAACTGGCACAGTCTGAGAGGGCAGGTCCGTGGGTTGAGAGGGTAAGGTAGGAATCGACACATGACGAGACAGAAATCAGACCGGGCTGGGTTACAGTGCAGCAGGAACAATGTGTGGGAGTTGCAGATGACACCACCGACAACAGAGGAATGCATCTGTTTTTTCGACTTGCGAAAATTGGCCACAGTTATGTAAGGAATGACACAGCCCTGGCCCCGAGGCCCGCCGAGTGAGTAATCCCATACCTGCGTCTGGTAGCTGTCCTGCAGGGAGCTCAGGCGGCAGAGGAAGCTCATCGCCAGGCCGCACCACCTCTCCGCCTGGGGGTACTGAGCCAGGCTGTAGAGCAGGATGCCCGTGTTCCAGGCACGCGTCAGCAGCCACAGGATCTCCAGCTCCGGGAACTCCTCCGGCTGGGAGACACACAGCGCCCGGAGCGCCCGCTCCGCTTCACTTCTCGTTACAACGGAGAAGCACGCTAAAAATGTCTCATTCTGTACCGGATCAACCGGTTTTGGCATGGGAGCGATGAATTTCACATTTACCCTGGTGTATATTCTTTTCTGTGTTTTCATAAGTATTTGAATATTTTTGACTCATTTTTGACTTCATTGCAGTATTGTTTGCTCAGCAGACGTCCTTATCCGGAGTAACTTACATAAAATTTTACATACTATCTACAAACGGAGCTGGATATACTGAAGCAATTCAGATTAGGCACCAATATACCAATGCAGTGTCATACCAAGGACTTAACCTAGCAACCTGCTGGTTTTAAGTCTGTCTCTTATACCATTTGGTGCCCTATGCCTGTATGCCTTTTTTAAGGTCCAAATTATCACTGACGTGACACACAAGGGACCCAGATTGGCACCCAAATTGTCAGGAAGTGGATGTTGAATGGAGCAGCTGCTAATTGAAGAGCTGCTGAAGCCCATTGATAAAGAAAACAGGAGGTTCCTCAGAAGGGGGCTAATTACTGTGCAGGAGCGCTCAGGGCCTCGCGCGATTGGTTCTGACTCATCCGGACTCACCGCCATGGCAACGATAGACAGGGCCTCCTCGTAGTAGCCCCACACCTCCTCCAGCACGCGGGGCTCCACCTCCGACACCCCACCGGGCAGGGACAGCTGGATCAAGCTGTGCACACACTGGCTGCAAAGGATCATGGGAAGCGTGGCGGTTCTCACTCACTTACTGTGACACTGCACCATTCGGACAATGCGTGACCGCTGGGCCAGTCTGTGGTGCCGCTGACAAAACTGCCAAGACTACCAGAGAAGGGATTTCGCTGGAGAGTGACATGGATCTCACCTGCAGTGTAGGAGGTCTGGCTGGGGCTGTTTTTTGTGCAGGGACAACGCGATCCGCAGAGCCTTCTTGCAAAGGAGGGGGAAGTAGGCTGGTGGCTCCATAGCCAGGCCTGCAAACAGCCAACAACCAATGAAGCCAAAACCTGAGTTAATCAGCCTGCCTTTTTACTGTAAATCTTCTCAAATGGCTTATCTGTATTAATAATACTTTGGGTTCTGATAGTATTTGGGAATACTAATGATTAATAATACTTTTCTCCCACATGTGAAGGAATTATCCTTTAACCTCTAACCCACATGTGAAAACATGAGCAAATACACTCAGAGCCTGAGCAGTGTAACAGCCAATCAGAAAGTGCAACTACTGTATCGAAGTAGTATATGGAATGTCCGATCTTAAGTCTTTACCTGCAATAGTTTCCAGTGTCTTGGTCTCGATATTATCCAGCTCCAGCACTGACTCCAGCACTGCCTCTAACTTGGGATCATTCAGCTTGGCCCGAGCCTCAAATTCATACAGCAACAGCAGGGTTTCGGTCTGGTCTTTGGACAAGTCTCCTGTCAAAGCATTTTTGCATGGTCAACACGCCACTTCTTAATGTACATGAAAACACATCACGGGCGGCTTCTGGGTTGGGGCAAATTTTTCAGCCAGTTTTCGAGTAAAAAATGAAAACAGCCACTCTTTGGAAAATAAGCAAAGTGAATGAGAGGGGCACCTGAAGCTTTGAGTGTTTTCCAGACCTCCCAGCAGATCTGAATATGTTCCAGAGCTTCAGTCAGCTGCTCTGTCTATGGGAAGAGAAGCTTTATTTGGCATGCGGCGCCCTCTAGTGGCCAACACCACAGCAGCCAGGGAAAAAAAAAGCGTAACTCCTCTTGCAATACGAGAGAGCTGCACAGATGAGGTGACGTTAGCGCAGGCACCCCACCTGCTGCAGTGACTGAGGAGACTTCCTGTACAGCTCCAGACAGGCTGCTGCAGCCATCAGGAGACAGCTCTTCCGTCCCATGAGCACGGCTCTGTCTGGGAGGCAGAACTGGGACAGCTGCAAACACAAAAACTCTCAGCGCAGCCTCTGGGGAGGGAGTCCTCCGTGGAATGCGTATGTGAGCGTGTGTGTTTGTGTTTGGGGGGGGTGGGGGGAGCGTGTGGGTGGCCTTATCCATGATGAATCGCATCATCGTACATTACAGACATACTATATTTCTTACAGTGCACTGAATGGAGGGCATGTAAGTACCACGCAGACGGTTGAAAAACAAACGTTGCCATTTCAGAAATAGAAGAATAGATAGAAATAAGCTTCAATTTACCTGCAATTGCACTTTGTGCTTAAAGGGGTTACTTTTTTTGACTGTCAGACATTAAGGAAACATCTGCGGTCACTGAAAGTAGTGACAAATATGAACAAAAATGTAAAACTTACTCAAAGCTGAGGTTAGAATGCCAAGGTTTAGACTAAATGATCTCCTCAGTTTTTCATGGTCAGGAATGTAGAATTGAGCCATGTTTTTTTTTTTTTCCTAAAACAACACACATCCCCACAGACGTATTGATCTACACCTGCATCTCACCCTTGAAAATCGATTCTCCCATCGGTGCTGATCTGGGGACTTGCCTGGTAGGAGAGGACAAAGAAATCCCTCATCCTGTCGGGGCTGTGCTCGCACTGCAGGGCCAGGTTCCAAGCTGACGAAATAACGGGAACGGAGGAGTGAAAGGAGAGCGCGGCGCGCCCCAGAGCACCCCGCGCCCCAGAGCACCCCACGCCCCAGAGCACCCCCCTCCCCAGAGCACCCCGCTCCCCAGAGCACCCCGCGCCCCATGCAAAGAGAAGCCAGCGGGGCGTGAGAATCACCCCGGGGGAAGCGGCTACACGTACCGATCTTCCTGAACCAGTTGGCCTCCTCTGTGTGCTTCTCTGGACTCAAGCTGGGCCCGTGCTGGGGGATGAGCTGGGAGACTCTCTGCAGTGCTGTAGAGACACGGTCAGCACAGACCTCGGGATCCACTTGCATTACACCAAAATCTTATAACTAGCTCGGCCTAACACATATGATCAATCCCTGGGATCCACTTGCATCACGCCAAAATGCTATAGCCAGTGCTATATATATATATATATATATATATATATATATATGTGTGCATACTGTGATACATGACATGCCACAAATATATAATGGAACAGAGGGAACTTGTGTATTTATTGCGTATTTACATACATGTAAAAATGACTAATATGATGAGTGAAATTAATCTGAAAAAGACCCTCACCCATATTTAGATATGACTTGAGAACATCCAAAGCTGGATCTCTGTCAAGATATGAAATTTATAATTAGCTAAATGGATAAAAAATGATTCACAAATCAATTTCAACAGAACCCACAAAACCAAATCCTACCACCAAAAGGCACTGCGCTAGTATGGTATCCGCACACCTTGCACTGTACACAACCAATGATACTATATTGTGCTAACAATATTCCAGTATGGCAAGGGTAGTAAACCTTTTGGTAAAGTAATTTTCCAGGAACATTCTGCCACCTTTGGCACAGAGAGACAACAATTTCCCTCTTGAAAAATACTTTCCCACCTCTCTTCCTCACAGGCTCTCTCTATTGTAGAAAGCGCAAGGCGAACTAAACACCTGCAACAGATAAAGACATGATAAATAGAGAACGCGGCCATTTCGCAATATGACACTACACTGAAAGCCCACTTGTCCTACATTTTAAAACACTGCTTTATCTACTAGATGCCAACTGCCTGCATGTACAGTACACACAATGGCACAAATTATGCCCACGTTCTGAGGATCCTGTCCTCTTCTGAGGATCTCTATTCTGAGGAGCCACAAGAGAACGCCTGTAGCCAAGCAACGGAAAATCTGCACATTTTTTACAGTCTGCGCTTGTCAGCAGTAAGGTATTTGCTAGTATGAGAACAACACTGTATGCATTCCAAGCACTCGCGGAGAGGGGATGCACAATGTCAGTTCACTTTTTTTGTGTGTGTGCGTGTGCACTGTTACTGTAGGTGTTACTGTGGGCGCGTGTCACTGACCTGAGGGCAGTGAGGACCTGTGCTCCATCCTGAGAGTGTTCACACAGGCTCTCCAACGCCTTCATGGCGATGTCCTGCTGCTCATGCTGAGGTACAAGGGGTGGGTAGGGGGGGGACACTGTGATCTGTACATTCAAGTTCTCATATGCTACTGCTAAAGCTTTTACTGCTACAGTTACTGCTGTTGCTTATGCAACTGCTAATGTTACCACTACTGCTGCTATTGCTTCTGTTACATCTAACACTACTGCTAATGCTATATCACTAGTAGCACTGCTACTTCTACTAATACTACTACTGATGCTGCTGCTTCTGCTGTTGCTGAATACTGAACACTGCAGCTAATGAATACAAATGATACTAAATCCTCCTGACCGGAATTATTAATATGTGACTATACATCACATACACTAATATAATAATAGTCCCACTAAGCCAAGGCAGTTTTATTTAAGTGCAGGAAGAGGGGTCAGTGCGGTGTAAACCTCCTTGTTGAAACTCACTTCTAGCGCGATCTGCGCAGCCAGACTGAGGAGGCTTGAGGCAGCGCTCTGGGCCACGAGGAGTCTGTCCTCACTTCTCACGGGACTCTGCGCCAGCTTCCCCATCGCCTTCACGGCCTCCGCAGCTGAGCAAACAGGCGGTGAGATGCAACTGCGGCGGGGACGGTCTGCGACACGTCCCTAAAGAAGCGGCGCTGTGTACGCTCGGCTACCTCTCTCCACATCGCTGTCGAGAAGCGCGATCCTGTAGACGCTGAACTGCGTGAAGATGCTGTCCGGGTCGCACCTCTCGGCCTCCTTTATGGCCTCCCTGGCCTGTTGGAGAGAGGGACACGGGACAGTGCCTCCGCTGGCAGACAGACGAAATTCCCCCACGATTGCCGTGTCTCAGCCCACGCCGCACTACCTTCTCCAGTTGCTGCAGGTGCAGGAAGCACGAGGCTCGATTCCTTTGCAGCTTGGCCAGGTTCTGATCCATCTGCCCCGCCGAGTAGAAACTCAGGGAGTAGTTATACCACTGCACAGCCTCCGAATAGTCATTGGCCTGAGACACACGGAGGGGGAAAAAATGTAACTGACACGCAAATACACAACTGATTTGTGTTGAGACGAGACAAGTCAAGCGGCTTGTTTCTAGCCCCGATGCTCTCATGCAGTACCTCAAACTTTTTGGACGCTCTGTCCCACAGCAGCAGATGGAGGCAGCCAAGAGTCTGAGGAGACAGCTGTTTACCTGTGTAGTGACCTGTGTTTTGACCACACCACAAGCAACATGTTATGACACTTGCTACAGACCTTTAATCACTGCCAATGTCTTGAAAGCCAGCTTATCATTCCATGGGTGGGGATCTAGCTACAAATCACATCAAACCGCTCTCTAATAGACTAAAAGTGTAACAGTTGTTGTTGTTAATGCCAGTAACATCTATCCTGTAGGTACCCAAACAACGCAGAAGTGTTGTGCTGTTCTGGTGCCGTTTAATCAGGGACCAGACTACTCGGGAGACTGTGTGTTCCTTCAGTGGTCTGGCAAAGGAACACTGGCTGTTCTTCGCATTCTGGAACTGTGGTGGTTCCAGTGATGCAACTTTTGGTTCAACAAATACAGGAGCAGACTTGCAAAGCCTGCAGAGTCTGATCTCTGGCTGCAGAGTCTCTGCGCCCAGTACCTGTAATCACATCCTCAACCTTCTGCCTGGCCAGCAGCTCCTTGCCCCTCTGCAGCAGAAGCTCTACGTGCAGAACCAGAGCGCTGCCCAGCTCAGAGGATGACTCAAAGTGCTGGCACACCCTCTTCAGAAACTCAAAGGCCAGAGCCTCTCTGAACAAAGAGGAAAACACATCCCCGAGTCTCAAGGAGTCAGAGTGTCATAGTTTAACAGTTAATAGCCACAAAAGCTGACAGTCACTTGTAAGGTAAAATGCAGAGTTGCAGCAAAGGTGCATATTTATATTGCATCACTGCAAGCATGCAAAATGCATACATAAGAAGCTGGATTCTTCGTTTTAAACCGCAGTCTTATATTGTACCTGTCTTCTCCCATAAGGAGCTTCACTATGCTCAAGCACACTTCGAGAGGAACGTCAGACTCAAGAAGTTCTGTTATTGCTAATTGGAAACACAGGGCAGGGAAATTGTTATGTGCACACAAATATACATGTGACTTAACCATTAAATATTATCACTATAATAAAGCGTGAAGCTCAATATAGCCACACATTCATGAAAAACGCGAAGCATCAAGAGACTGAAGGCCAGAGGTGGAAAACCCCAGCTTCAGAAAGTAAAAGTCCTACCATGTATTTGTTCTAGCCATTCACTAAACAAGGTGATTTCACTAATTGGCTCCTCTACCTGGCTGAAGAGTTGTGCTAATTAAATTCAGCTGGTGTTGTGCATGGGTGGAACAAATGCATGGCAGGACTTTTACTTTCTGAAGCCGGGGGTTTTCCACCTCTGCTGAAGGCAGTTTATCAGAAATTGCTGCTTAAATATTTGATTAAAGCAAACAAGAAAAACGGACTTAGAAAAGCATCCGGTGAGCTTTTTCTTACAGCAACGGTTTGCCTTATTTACTGTTCTTCTCAATCGTTTATTTACTCACCGGCTCTGACAGCCTCGTCCCGGGCCTCACACTTCAGTAAAATACGGGTTTTTAAGTAGAACCCTGAGGGGTGAGCACTTTCCTGACACATTTCAAAACAACATGGTATTAATTTTGACAATAAGCATCCATAGGCAAGATGGCATTGGCATTTTAGGAATGTTTACTGCATGTACCATGTGACCATAAAACAGTTCTTAGCAGTAATATCAACTTTTGAGTTTCAATGTTTAAAAGATGTCTTTGAAACATGCCATCAGGTCAGTTCCATCAAGTCAGAGTAAATCACATTTTTAACAGGAGTCAGAGGAGTAACACCAACGGTGCACCTTGTTGGCTAAGCTCACTGCATTGAGGGCCTTTTCCTGGAACTGCCGACAGTCCCACTCCAAATAGACAGTTGCTAGAAGCCTCAGGATTTTGGACTGAGAAAGAGAAAGAATCAAAGGCCGCAGATCTTGAATCAATTTAAGGTTTCATTGTAATTACTGAAGTATTTCCTCGAAACACTGGTTTCTGTGGGCATATTACACAACATTGTTTGATGTTGAATTGTAAGGGGTGTTGTGCTGCGGTGATGGATTTGATGACGCCCCTTCAGTCTCTTACTTGTACTTCAGCCCCAGGGGAATACTTTTTATTCATCCTTCCTATGTCGTAACTCTGGCTAGAAAGCACAAAAGTCCAAAATGAGCCTCGAAGCCAGACTGGTCATCATTAGGTGTTACTGTCAACACATTTACGTGTGACTGTGCCCATCCTGCAAGTCTCACAACTATAAGGGCTTCGGGTTCTCTGTTTTATGTACATAAATACAATGCTCCTGAAACTATATACTGTTGGGCAAGGTTGTGATTATGCCACTCATCCTTTTTAGCTGGTGCTGCTCAGCTTGAATATGAAAGCCTGGTTTTCCTGTGCTCATTCCAGACCATGGATTCAATAAATTTTCCCTCATGTAAGAGCACCATAAAAAATAATGATGGACAAAAACAGAAAAAAAAACTTTATGCCATCTTTACACATTCTCAGAGGCTTTGAAATGCTGACTTCTTTTCCATTTCAATGTCCCGTTTGTCAGTTTATCACTTTACAAACACTCAGCATGCTTACCTCAGCCAAAATGAACTTTCCTCATACTTTTTCAGATTGTAGGTGTCCACTCCAAAGTTATAGCATATGAGTGAGAGATAACCTGTCTGAAAGCAAATAGCGAGAGCCTTACGTAATGTCAAACGCTTTCTGCTGCGACAGAAACGCTGAGGTCCAGGGTTAGATGACAATGTTATCACACTCCACACCCAACAGAGGGCGCATGAGGGTAAGTGAGTATCAAATGTGAGTGGAGTGTTTTACGGTGATCACATCTCTAAGAGTGCCCTGGACAGGGTGCCGTACCTCTTTGGGCAGACGCATTAGCATGTCCCTGCAACGCTGTACACAGGAGACAGCCTCCGGGTGATTGTCCTGGGCCACTGCCTGCATGGGAGGGTGAAATAACTTCTTAGATGCAACAAGGCATTTGCGCAATTAAATGTGCTCTGGGTCCTGCTGTACCAGACTTACAAGGCCAGCGTGAATCTAACAGGCCAGTGCTAGCCAAAGGCTACCAAAGGACTCTGACAAATATGCATTTCAATTACATTCCTACAAAGCTGGGCTGTCACTTAATTTGAATGACAGCAGTTTGGAAGGGAAGTTCCATTACCCTGCAATGGACCAAATGGAGGAATCAGCAAAGCACCATTTGCTTTCACATGTTCTTGATAACATTTTCTGCCTGATGTGAGATTAAGACAGTGACTACTACCTCGTTGAAGAAGCAGTAAGGTGCTTCGTCTGAGCGAAGCTTCAATTTTGTTCACAAATTGAAAGAATAGTACATTGATCTACTGCCACTGAATTCACATAGGAAGTTAACCCTGCTTACAGCCCAATTAAGTGGGACCAGCACCAGAATAGGGGTCAAAAGTGCGAACGTCTCATGCAGGCCCATAAGTGTAACATACATTAATTCATGTGGACGAAACACATTCATCACAGAAGTCACACAAGGGTGGAAACATTTAAACATCCTAGTTTAACACAAACTAAAATTTTGTTTAACATTTAACTAAAGCAAACTGAATGTTTAACATAAAATGGCAGAGCGCTATACTGGTTGTGTTAAGGGCACCACTTAGTCTAGCAAATTGTTTTACCATTGATCCACTGTCAGCACTTACAGGTATGGAAAAAAGAGAGGAATCCCAAATATTAATATTAATTACTTACTGATTCAGCCTGGTAAGACAGCACTCGAAACAGGTCCTTCTCTACATCTCCTTTTGGGATGTTGATATCTGTCCTGCCATCACCACGGGCTGTAAGTCTGCTGTATAATATCTCCAGGCTCTGAAGCAAAGCAGCACTATATTATTGGAAGTCAAAGAGGCGAGAAGACAGCACTTGTGTGATCCGGCAGTAGTCAGTATTTCATTTTTATTTCAATTTCACATAATGCTTCCAGCCAGCCAACACAAAGTAGAAGCCAAGTGATTATATGGATGTCAGGCTGAAGATGGCCTGAGGTTATCTACGCCTAAACTCAACACAGTAATGCAATCATCCGTCTCTTTGAAAATAATACTGAAGAAAACATACTGAATCTTTACATACAGATCTGTTATTCCACCCATCACCCAGATCTGAATTAAACCTGATTAATTTTCAAGCTGTGACCAGTCAGAGTTCACTCCAAAGAAAAAAGCCCAAGGTTCATTTTAAAAGGAATCATCACGTATAGTGCCTTGGTTGACTCTCAGTGATTAGGAACCGTCCTTCAAATGATTAATTATTAGGAGCAAATACCTGGTGTGGGGCACCCTTCAGAACGTTTTGATCAAGATTTATCTATGAGCATAAATCACAAATCTTTTTAAATTGGTTACCATTGGTTTTACTGATATGATACTGTTGTAAAAGTCCCGTCACATCTGAAAATAAACTGTTGCTCAGCAGTGCAGATATTCTTTGCTTCTCTCTGTCTGTACTGAACAGGTGATTCTCACAGTGGTGCATTCTTGCACTCTTTTGATAAACATAGATAAACATGTTTTTAAAAGGAAGGATCATAAGCTAAACATGCCACACACCTGTCCAAAAATTACTGTAACTTTAACACTACTATTGTATGGTTGCTGTTCAGACATAGTATTATTTAGGCATTGTGTGTCCATACCACATGACAGAGCGCTAGCAAAGTGGGCCATTGGTCAGCCTATGAGTACTAATGGATTTCTACTGAAACGGGTAGAAATCAAGCTGTGTTGTGACACACATCAATACAAGCTGAGTAATCACAATGCAAGTCACATGGCAGTGGTGGCAGTGTGCGGAAGACCATTATAACTGACATTTTTTAAACCAAGTAAAAATTAACCTCCTGCTGGCCAAGGAGATGGGCACCAGCACAATTCATGCTAAACACACAGTATTCTCTGCTTTTGCTTTACACAAAATGTTGAGTTTGTCAGTCAGCTGCTCATTTTTAACCTACAACAGTTTTGTTGCATCAGGCTGACGAGAAATGAGCAACAAACTCAGGACAGATGTGACATGTGCTTGCATACAATATCTGAGAGTGCCATCCCAAAGCTCCATGGTCAATATGCACTGTCATAACCTGCGTGGGTGGCCCAATAGCACAGTTCAAGCATAGCTCAGGGAATGATTCAGCATGCGTCATACTTACATTCTGCTACCATTTTTTTTTTATACAGCTATTCACCTGATCACCGAGCATACAAATATTTGTGTTTATGCCCTGCATACTAATGTTTAGACAACTCGGTTTTAAAGACATCTTGCAGAATTATGCCGGTAGCATACACACTGACGATTGTTGATGCAAAAGTTTACTAGGTACTGTTGTGTCTTCTTGCTCTCAGCAGCTTACATGAGGATTTCCTCCCTGAGCTGGAAAATAAAGATACAGACATTGCCCCTGTGACCCACCGGACCACAGTGTAGAACAATGGCTCCTCATGTTGCCACTTCATCCCCATTTCGTGGCACAAGTGAACATAATATGTGTGCTGAGCACCTGTGTTATGGTGAATTTCACAATGAATGTTATCTGCTGCAAAACGAAGTTGAGCTCTCAAGCTACTCAGCTGCCTACATTTGACTGGGCTGTATCCACACAAGGATGTATAATTGTTTTCTCCGTGCTTCACAGACCAGCTGGAAATCCACTGAAATAAAGGTCACCATCAGCACGGGATACCACAAATCCTTTCAAAAAAAATTTTTACTCCACATACAGACCTCATATCTGTCATATCTACATATCTCACAGCACATCAAATATATTTTAAGTAGTTTTATTCCTGGGGAGCAGGGAACAAAATAAAATGTCCACCAAAATCACCCCTTGGAAAGAGTAGCGAAAATAAACTTAAAGTCTGGAAAACATGTTTTATGTCTTTGAAGAACACACTCTTCTGTTTTTGCAGCCATTTCATCAGCATCTCCTCCTAGTTCAAGGCATTTGCCTAAAAAACCTTCTTTTGAAAATGTTATTTGAGAAAGGAAGCTTCCAGCCTATTCACAGCAGTAATCCACACCACAATTCTGACAATACCAATGGCAGCTGACCAGAGGTTGACACCCCAGCTTCAGAGAGTAAAAGTCCTACCATGTATTTGTTCTAACCATTCACTAAACAAGGTGATTTCACTAATTAGCTCCTCGACCTGGCTGAAGAGTTGTGCTACTTAAATTCAGATGGTGTAGTGAATGGGTGTACTTTCTGAAGCCGGGGTGTCCACCTCTGCAGCTGACAAGACCCAACATTTTCCTCCTGGTAAGTGTGAATATGTGCATGTGCAGACAGCTACAAATATTCTTGATTGATGTAGAATTGTTGCAAACTGGTCACAGCCCAAAGGGGGGATGTCTGAAGAATTATTTTTGAACTCAGTCCCCTCGAAAACCAAAAACTGCCTTTTGAATTCTTCTGACATACATAGGCTAATTAGTCTCTCGTTGTCACAGTCGACTTACTTTCACAGCAAGACCAAAGAAGTCATCAGCAAGTTTTGGTTTTTTACAGTCAAGCCAGGTTCTACCGGTCTTAGTGGCCATCTGCAACAAACAGCAAAGACAATATTTATCAAAATTGTAGACATGAGCTAATTGCCCTCTTCTCAAGGTCATCCATTTCTTGCATCTCATATCCAGATGTTTTGCTGCTCACCCAGACTAACTTCATTGATGAACATCTAAAATGCCATATCAAAACACACACAACATGTGGCTTTACAGCACACATTTTCTTCTGAATACAGCATCGTTAAACATCGAGTTTGTGTGGTATAATGTGTTTTCCTCATTCCTGTGAAACATTACAAGGCATAAACGCAGAACAAGCACATTAAAACAGTGTAACAGTGTGTAAAAGTATGTGGTGACACCTGCTGAATAGCAAACTCACTTCTGCGTGGTGCACAGTAACACGTTTAAGAAGTCATGGGTGTAAGAAGTCATGAGTGTGCATGCGAAGTGGGTCCACTCACCAAGACCTGTCTACGCAAAACACTCTCTGATGGGTCTTGAGGCTCACATGCATAGAGCAGTCTGCATGCCACATGACGGACTAGCGCAGAAAGGGAAGAGGTTAGTACCGCACCACCAAAAATGTGGGGTATCAATGTTTTGAATCATATACAGACATGTTCACTGCCACAAAGCCATGCCGAAATATTTTGCACGTCACTGAAAAAATTCATTATTTTATACAGCAATGCATTGTAGAGAACAGCTGGAACTGGCTTTTTTTTGTTCAGGCTCTGAGAATACAGATGTGGGTGTAATCAGTCATACTGTTGAGGTTCTATGATGACACTACCTTTTGCTTTCTGTTGTTCATTAATTGCAGAACCCACGTGTTTTGTTACCGCCCAGTTCCACAACTGTATAGCGCTTTCTTCCACCTGAACAAACACAATTCATCAGATTACTGTGCCTTTATTTTTCCATTGTACAACAGTTTTGGAGTTCTTCAGTGGGGAATACTGGTGCTACAAATGTTTGTTGTCGATGATGTTAAAATTAATATAATAAATAGCTACTAACGCTGGCCTAGGTGAATATAAACATGAACTTGTAATATATAATCTAAACTTTTTTTTGCAACAGCCAGTTTATTATTAAGATTATTTGTCAGTTGATGCTTATGAAATAAATAGTACTTCAACAACGCACTCAAATTTTGGCAGTACAAGGCGGGGCACTTTGGTGACTATCTGCATTTACCCCTGCCTTCTGAATCGTCATCTTAAAGATGTAAATGTTGTTTACCCCAGGGCTGTTGTTACCCTTTTTCAGTGTTGCAAATCGTATCTCTCCAGTAAAAAAAATTAAATCAGCTAGGTGGCAACCACTCATGCACACCAACACACACAACAGCCGTAACACACGATAGCGCTCCCAGTTTGGTCTAGCTAAATCAACCTTCAGTTGCTCCTGGCTCTTGGTGAATGAGGCGCTTTCCAGGCTCCATGCTTCAGAGAAAAGCTTTTCGATGACTTCATCCACATTCACCGGAATTTGTTTCTGCACTAGTATCTGTGTGAAATCTAAACAACAAATAGCAGACCAAAGAGGCGATGAAACATACAGGTTGTGGGCTGGAAATTAGTTAATTGCAAGCTTAGCTACAGCCGCCTACCAAGGCCATTGGAAATTGCTAGAACATCAGCCAGCTAGGCGGTGTACGTCACAGCATCTGGACGGAGCATAGTCACCTCGTGGAACTTCAGCTAGCTAGTTATTACTCGCCGACTTAATTAACTAAACATAATAGTTTAAATACTTTTATTTAAAAACAGCCAACTACTTTAATTGATTACTTTAATAACTAATTATATACAGTTATTTGGCACAACCTGCTGGTTTTTTGCCACGAAAGATCCACATTTTCGATAAACAAGACTAACGTTAACTAGTTAATGTTACTTACCTTTGATGTTCGCGACTAAACATTCCATTTTGAAGCTTAAAGTATGTGTTTTCTGTGAAAAACCATCTAAGTATTATCAGTTTTACCTCAAAATCTAACAGTGTAGGTCTGACTACGTTAACAAAGTCGCCTAAGTAATTAGCTTGCTAGCTAACTGTTACCCGCCTTACCGCTCAGCGCGAGTGTCAGGGTAGCGGTTAAAGCTGAGCGGTCCGATTCTGATCCTGGATCAGCGCTTGGAGCACCGTCAACCCAGAGGCAGGTAGCCTAAAACTAGCACCCTCTTACTGAGCAGATAGTTATTTTATGTCCGTTGTAGTATATGATGTCTTGATCCAGCAAGTGTACATGTCACAAAATGTTATTTGTTCTTGGAAAGGGGTTACTTTATGGATGACCTGTTATGGACATTTAATGGGGGTTTTTTTCTTACGTACATTGCGGGAAATCCAGTGTTGTTATATTCTCACAAGATTGTGTCTTACTAAAACTGCAACGAATAGCTTTATCCTTTGGTAACATTAAGTTAAATGTTAGATGTGTTATGTTTACAGTTATGGATTGTTGTTCTCCATTCCATCCAAGAGATGCTGGATAGGATTGTAAGTAAACATTTTGTCTTCTAACAATCCATGTGAATCAATTTGCATGAGTGTCCTGCAGCTTGAAAAGAAACCAGAAGAATGTTTAAATGTGCATTTTGTGGTGGACACCGTCTAACAGGAGGAAAATTCTTCTCAAGGTCAAATGTGTGTGAGTGTGTGTGTGGGTGGAAGCATAAATGTTTATGCTGAAGGGGAAGAAAAAACATACATGTGAAATGAGTATTTAAGATAATTGGTATACTGTGTGAACAGCAGCTGCTTAGAGATATTTTTGTCTGAGATGCTTCCTTATGTGATACAGACACATTACAACACATGCTGATGACTAACTTCTAGGTGATTCATTACAGGAAGTCTACATGTATATGTTCCTAGAAAGCAATCCAGTAGCAAGGCTGCTTCGTTTTCATTTCACAAGTCAGCCAGAGCACTCTGCCAGAAGTATGGCAGAACAGGGTGGCGTTTGCTCTGATCCTGGGTGACTGCATCAAGCAGCAATCAAATAAAAATTGCACACAGTCCACAAAATCCATCAGCCTCCATCCATCAAGACAATGAACATTGTGGACTCCGTCAAAAAGGTTACCCAAGTCCCCTGAACCACTGTGTGACAAAGGGCCTCAGGAGATATAGGTAAACAGTGTCGTTTACACACTGTATCTGCCGTGGGCCTTCGGTCACTGGTCAGGGTCCTTCTGAAGAAAGTCTTTGTTGTTGCCCAGGAGGCTTTTGCTTTACTAAGAGTTTTATTGTTGTTTTAAAGGAAGGGCTTCAAGCTGCTTTCCTAGAATTGGTCAGTCCCTCTAATTGTGTTTTACAATCTAGATTCTAAAATAAAATGTCTTAAAAATCCACTCCTTTCAGCTCACAGCTTCCAGCAATTGTTCCTGTCTCAGTCTTATCTAGCTGCCCTCCTGGCCCAGGAGGAATTCGCATTGGGCTGAAGACTTAATTACACAAGGGGACATAGCCAGTAGCAACTGGACACACAGTGGAACAGCACACAAATATTTCACTAACTTGAATGAGGAATCTGATTTGGCTAGTTAAACTGTTTTACTTTTGCCAGCCTACTTGCATTTTATAAAGAATAAAATAAGCTGCTAAGAATGTGTTTATTTTTAAAACATTCACACACAACGCACACACGCACAAATGGCAAGGGAAAAAAAAAATCTGTCTCATTGAAAGTAAGTCATGTTCTGTGTGGCATGTTGGACAATAAAATAACCTAATCTTTCCATTTCTGCTTATAGGGTTAATCGGTGAAGAAGTTATGCCTTTTGATTGGTTTTCCTGAGATGGTGAATTATTTTAAAAGAGGAGCTGTCTAACCTTCAAGTCACTTCTCAATTCAATAATGGAAAATCTCTGATCTAAAAAGCTTTTGACAAATTTAAATGCCCTCCTACAAGGATTTTAATTCCACTGCACTGTTCTGTTTGATAGTATGCTTTTAATAACATGGTTTCTGTTTCCTTTCCTCTACTTCCCTTTTCCAGACTTACAAAATGACTAAATATTAAAATGCTTTTGCCACAGCAAGATAAGTTATAGCCATAAAGTCTGTTTGGTAAAAGGAGAAGACTCAACAGAGCAGACAGTAGAATTTATCTTGGTAAGTGTAAAATTTTGCTGTTGATGTATTAGGCTTATGTATAAAACAAATGCAAGTCATATAAGCAATCAGTTCTAATACTCAAAATCGAGTCACATGTACTTAAGGGGTGAAGGTGACCAGCAAATAAATGCTTGCCTGATATATCTCAATCAGCTGAATCATCAGATTTTACAAACAGTTTCACAATATTTTCCTGTAAATCAAAAGTATCACATGGTAAATTTTTGAGAGCATTTCTGGGAGCATTTTGTGCATTTCTGGGAAGGGTAAGTAGCCATTCTTCATGGGCTGTATGTGACGTACAGTATCACGCGTATTGAGAGTGGCGTCCCTCCCATCCAGAGAGCACTATTGACCATCTCTCATGTCCTCGTGTTTAGCGTGGTTTTCCCCCACTGTTGACAGATGCATGCTGTCCTTCTCCGGGTGCCCATCGGACCCACAGTGCAAAGCTAGGCCCACCACTAATGCCCCAGGCTGCTGCCCCGAGAGGTCCCGTTTTCAGATGAGAGAACAGTGGAAATCAGGAGGCAGGATGTTCAAACATGAAGGAAGCCCTACCTGGAACACTGAGTCCCTGCATCACATAGTCAGGTAAACAGTCTGCTGCACATCCACACACCATGGGGCGTTTCTGGGGGTCAGGGGGAGGCACACAAGATTATTTACACTGATATATAAAAAGCTGCATATCCTGTTTCCAAAGTTAAAAATAAAACCAGTAAATATTTATCTGAGATAGCTGGACAGATGTGTGCGCTCAGATATGATACGGCTTATTAGTCTGTTTGCATTTTAAAGAAGCAAGAAAAAAAAACAAACGTAAAGACCATTTTGAGCACACGGGTATGAGGAAGCCGCTGTGAAGAGCCTTTGTACAAATTTTTTGCTTTGCAACATATTTTTTATTGCCATGTGTTCAGTCAGTACACTTCTTTTTTGAATGGTCGCATCCTGATAAATAAGTTTATTGAGTCAATCTCTGATGTTGGTTCAACACAGTATAGTCACCATCAAAATGCTGCTAAGCAGTCTCAACACTATCAGATGGTTCTGGGCAATTATTCCATCCTACCATATCTCCTCAATTCACATCCATCAGGAATAAATTTAATATGAAATGTGTGGTTCTGATCACCTTTAGATATACCAGAACATTATTTCTTCTTATTTTGAAGAGTACAATACAGGAGCCATAGAAAACAAATCTGGTGATGCCATTCACATTAGTAGCTATTATAAGAGTAGACGTTAACCTGTTAAACTATTTTATGTACGTGTTTGTTATGTTTCCGATTCACAGGTTCAATGATTTAGCAGACTGTGATATTGTCAACATTTCTCGCTCCCTGAATGTTCAGGTATTTGATATTAACACATTCCACAAAATGTGTCATTTTGGTCGCCTTCAGATATAGCCTACCTGATCAACGCATTATTCCCTCTCATTTTGAGAATTACAATACAGGATCCATAGACGACAGATCTGGTGACGTGATTCATGGTAAAATGTATCATAAGAGTGGACGTTAACCTGTTCAACTATTTTTTTTTAATGTAGGCTAATTGTGTTTCCACATTTGACAGGCGTGGTGAATGAGCAGGTTGTGACATTTCTCGCTCCCTGGATTTATTTGATTGTGCTGCAGCAGCAAAAATAACCCACGCGTTATGTCAGTTAGTTGTGACTGCGAGCGCTGAGTAGACTGCGCAGAACATCTGCCGAAGCATCAGCGGCAATGTGGGAAGAGACGTTCGAGCGCTCACAGTGCGGCGCAGTGTCATAGCAGCAGCATTGCTCCCGATCCAGTGACGTTACCTCCTTCCTCTGTTTTTCGCTATAAAGGTTTTTTTCTGGGCAGAGCCAACAGCCGCAGCTGAAAACTGCAGGGGTAAAAACATCTCAGAGAATTGTTCATGAATTGTCCCGCTCGCTGAAAGGGCGAATTCTATTATTTTTTTCCTTGTATTTTCCTGAAAAGACGCTTATTGGATTCAGCTTTTTATTTCTTTAAATCTGACGGGAATCGGCCGCTTAAAGAGACGCTAGTTAAAATTCCATTCACTCAGTCCGAGGGAGGTAGACAAAAAACGTCGCACCTGCCCAAGAGGACTCGTCTCATCTTTTTTTTTTTTTTAGAGAGAGACATAAGCTAAGAGCAACTGCCTTAGAGGTCCTCGCGGTGCCATACCGTTCGGAATGCATGAAAGGTTTCTTGTCCATTTTTGAAACTATGTAATTTGGATAAAATATTTATTGGATGTAGGTTGCACATTCGAAAGCTAGCAACCCATCAGGTGGGTTAAAACTAAAGAAGAAGGGACGTGTTTCATCGCTTTTGCTTTGGGATTTGGGTGTATTTCTTTATTTGCTAATATTGCCGCAACCGGTTCTGGCTGTTCGGGATCTTACAAAGAAACTTTCAAAGACTCCACGCATCAGAATGACCCCGCTGGACTGCGCGACGTTGTCATTCCTTCTCTTTCATTGTTTCGTGTTTGTAAATGGTGAGTCCAACGTTATTTTATGCATCATTGATATCGTTCAGCTTAAACGTGTTATTAAAGCATACAGAGATCTGCGTTGTTTTTAATATTATTATTAAGAGGGTGCTTGCCAAACTGACATCGTTACATGCCGCTGTATGTAAAAGTTGTTATGAACTCATCTTCGTGTGTGCTGTATTAAATCATTAATGGGAGAGATCAAGATCACTGTTGTTTAGCTTCGTTAATTAGCCTAGTTCTGACTTCGCAATAAGCAAACTAAGTCACAGTACGTGAAAGTATTTTTGTTATTTCTTGTTGATTGGTTGAGTTGTTGAACACGCAAGTCAGATATATTAACATAATGTATGTGACTGGTTTTGAAACTGAAAAAGTCAGTCGTGACTATTACCTGTAGTTTGCATACTCTTAATCATGAAGAATAACATTTTTTATAAAGTCATCATACAATCCAGAATATGTTTTATGAAAAAAAAAACGTTTCAGCGCATGCCTTTCGGTCACGAAGAACACTTTTGTAAGGGTCTTTGTTATATTGTTTTACAATATGACAATAATGCCTTTTTCAGCATTGTAATTTCAGATATGAAGAAGACTGAGACATACACGCTCAAAATAGTTTCTTTGTGAGCAACTGTACGCATTTAGGCTGAAACCCAGCTCATTTGGTTTTCCCGCTATCACTGAACGTGGTGGTAAAATCCCATCAAGAACCCGTGCAAGCTTCCCATTGCGGTGCCTTTTTACTCCCCGAAACCCACGAAAGTCAACGTGATGCAGTTCCTATATAGTCCACGGGAGGGAGTGGACTTCCACTGAAGTTAAACAAAAATGTATTGATAAGGGTAGATTTAAACTGAACTAAATTTATTCTTCTGTGCTGGAGGATGGTTTATGTTTGTTCAGAACATGGCCACTGGTCAGTTTTGTCAGTAAGATTTTATTGTTATAACATACAATTTGACATGAATCAAGGGACAATGCTGAGTTATTCTATTCTGGGCATGCATAATCAGTCATTTTTCAGGCTATATAAATAAGGTACTCATTCCAGAATTGACTTGATAGCCTGGGTGATGTTTTTGTAATAGTTTATGTGAGAAATGCAATTGTGTGCATCTCAAGTGTGAAAGGCTCAGCTGCATCTTGAGATAAAAAATGTAAAGTAGGACAGAAGGCATTGTTTCCACTTGGCAGCCTGGTTATCTCGATGCCCCTCTCCATAAACAAGACGGAGTATAAAAGGTGGATGTTTCCCCACACAGCGCCTGCCCCGGTGCGCAACACAGATATGTGTCCTCCTCCTCCTGTTCAAATAAACACAGGCCCATCTCAACCCTAAACAGAGGAAATACAGCACCCTTTTGGCTTCCCCCCCACCAGTTTTCAAGCTTTGTCTATGGTACATCCGCGTAAATTTCCTTCGGTGTCTTTACCCCGCAGCAGAACGTGGGAAAGACGGGAGGAGGAAACGGATGGAGGGTCAGGAGGCACCCTGGAATTGTTCTGGGCTGCAGAGGTCACGGAAACGCGACCCATTACCTGAGCAAAGATTCCTTCCCCGCGCTCCTTACACCCGCGGCCGGGCTCAAATATGTGTCCGAGCCACCCGGGCCGAGACAATGGGGGAGGAAAGGACGCCCATTGTTTTCAAAACTTCAGCTTTAACCATTAGCCATTACTGGGTCTTGGGGCTGGAGGGAGGTTTGGTGAAATGGCTGGGCAATTAGTATGCTTTTCTTTGAGTCAGTTTCTCCATCTATGGACCACTAGAACGGAACAACATACAGTTTAGTGACAGATGATCGTTTCCGCTCTTCCTGGTGTTTGGAAAGGACATTCGTGGTGAGATTGGATGGAGATAATTATAGTCCAATCACTCACCAATCACGAATGGATGGTACTTTGTATGCGAGGCATCTTTAGTCCCATAAGATGGTGGAATACTTACAGTAGTTAAAGCTTATCATTAATGTTTTTTAGTCTGAGTGTGGAGCGCTGCATGCTTACCGTGGAGTAATCCCATGCAGATAGGTAGGGGTAAGCCTTGTTTTGTCCATGGAGGTCATAATGGGAATAATAACAGGTTTGGGAAAGTGCTCTCAGCAGACTAGAGAAGAAAGTGAAACAGTAGACGATAAGTGCATGCTAATAATGGTAAAGTATTAAAGCAGCTCCCTGTAATCCCTTTTTCCTCTAGTGGCTGCAGTATGTTTTCCAGATAAAGTCAAACACCCTCCAAGGGCTTGATCATGTTTCCCTCTCCTGACTTGTTTGTGTGTAATAATGTTCAGTTTTATCAGTGTTACTCATGCCCCCAATATCCCATGAATGACAGGGAGATGAGGCAGTCTAGATAAATGAGCCCTTCTAGATAAATAACACCACTTATTCCTTTATTAGCGCATACTTCATTTTGCACTATATGCAGGGCTACTTTTGATATTTTGTTACAATCCAATGCTTTTTTTCACCTGATCTCTGCCTGCTGGTAGTGTTTAAAGCACAAACTACTGTATTCGGCAGAAGCAGAGGGTTTCCTGTAACACTCTGCCGTTGATCAGGGCAGAGAAATTTTTGCCTGGAACACTCCCGTGCTCAGATCTTTACTTCTGAAGTAGCCCCCAGAACAGCAAAGCAGATTTATCCTGCGATAGCTCAGATTGAGCTTGAGAATCTGGCTGGTCTCTGTGGTTTTCAGCCACAGCCCTCATAAGCCAAAGTCAGGTTCAGACCCCCCGCGGTGGCTACACAAGGGCTTCCCGGGTGCAGATCCCTGCGCAGGGCTCCCCAACATCAAAAATTGGTGGGAACCGAGGGTCCCCTTTCACCTTTGGAGACCTGCGCGAGAAGCAGCCGGCAGCCCTTGGACCATGAGGGGCAGTGTTTGTACAGATGCAGAGGAGGTGGAGAGGTGAAGGCCAGGCAGAAGCAGGGAGACGGAGACCGTTCTAAAGGGGAGCTGATTCGCACAAGGCAGGGGTGGGGAGAGACGGAGGCGAGGCATGTGCCAAATGCACGAATGGCGATAAAGAGAGCCCCCCCCCCCCCCCTTCACTGCCGCAAGATAGAGCCAACTCAGCTGAGAGAGGGTCAGAGCAAAACTCTGGGACTTTTACTGGGACACACAGCGATTGCATTGACATTTAATGATGACTAAGTGCAGAAGTGTGATTAGGGAAGCAGTGTTGTAGTAAGGGGGTTTGCAGATTGAAACCACAGATGAGGGCCCTGTGATTGCATTAACTTGAATTCAGTAAATATCCAGCTGTGTAAAGAGGTGATTTGTGAAGTTTGTTACCCGGGTAAGCTTAATGGATCTTAACGGAGTGTCTATTAGATGATATTAGATGCAAATTATAATAAGGTTTGCTCAGGAGCAGCAGAAGAGCAATATCAGATTAAGAAAAAGGCTTAAAAACACTCAGGTCCTACACACTGCCCTGAAACCATTATTCCATGGTATAGACATGGGGCAACAGTGACTCAGGAGGTAGCGCACTCGACTGGGGATTGGAAGCTCCCTGGTTCAAATCTGGCTCCCTCTGGCAGAATGTCGAAGTGTCAGCAAGGCACTCAACCCCAAACTGCTCCCAGTGGCCAGTTGGTACCTTGTATGGCAGCCACTGGTAGGTAGATGTGAGGCATATAACTGTAAAGTGTTTTGAGTGCTCAGAGTGAGTAGAAAAGCACTATATAAATGCAGTCCATTTACATAACTGCACATGGCTACCACACTTAATACTCTGCTTCAGGAACCACTCCAGAGTCTTCAAGTCTTCAATCTTTGGTTTTGAACTGGAGCCCACCAGGACCTGTTTTGATTAAACTTTTCAAGATGGGTCAAGGAGTCAACGTTCTTTTTTTTTTTTGTGGAGGCTTTCTTTTTGCCAGGCACTTAAGATCAGGAGGATGGGATTAATAGGCAGGGGGGTCGGCCAAGGGCAAGGTCGTTTGTCCCTCATCAGTGAAGTCGTCAGTTCACGCAGGCTGTGCATGGTGTGGGCTGTTCCCAGCAAGACGCAACTGCCGACACCAGAGCTCTCCTTTCCTCCTCAGTGAAATATCACCGAAGTTGTTGATGTTGGCAGGTTGCACACCTCCTCTACCTCCGTGCGTGTGAAGGATTCTTGGACAGAAACCCTCTTGAACACAGAAATAGGGATTTTTGGAGACATCATTGAATCTGAAATTCAGCAGACTTTATTTTGTAACCCTATACACTTGTTGTTTTTGATTATTGCTTCTAGAACTGTATGCTGTTGAAAACACAACAATAGTAGGTCACTATGAATTATTTTCCAGTTATTTCAACTGGAAAAATGGAAAGGGTATCTTTTTGCCTGGACATTTATTGCTTGTATTGCAAGATTTGTTCCTCTCAGACTATAAATAAAAGCAGTGTGAAATTTGGAAGGTATTTATCTATGTAGTTTGTAGAGAGCATTATTTTTATTTGAATAGTTTATCAAACCCATGTCCTGTTAATAAAACCTGCCTTGTGAAAAGCAGGGTAAAGCCGGTGCTGACCAGAGTGGCCGCCCATCTGGGCCAGATGGGGTTTTTTTTTTTTCCTCTGCGTGGGAGCGCAGATTGTTTCTAAATCTCTGAAGACTAATCTACAAGCTAATAAAATGTTTCTTCTCCCTTGCTGTTGTCTTAACCTTGGTATTGGCAGAGAGTAGTGATGGAAGGAGTGCTTGGAGCAAGGGTAGGTTCGGCCCTACAGAAAGAGTAGTGGAAGCACCTTCTTGTTTTGGCAGGTGGTCCCTGCTCTTGTCAGGGTTTTCAGCTCTGGGTGATAAATCTGCCATTGGCACGTTGTATATCATGCAGGTTTGTCTGTCTGCTGTCTGGTATGTAGACCTGGATCTAAGGGCGATTTACCATGAAATACCATCAGCACAGAATCCTGCTAGAGCGGTAAGCTACAGCAGCTGCATCGCCATGTCCTAACGAGCGCGAGCAACAATGTACTTAAAAGATGCTACAGCATGTTACACTTCCTTGTTACACATCGAAGGCTGAAATCGTTCAGAACTCTGACAGTGATGAAAAATTTAAAAAGTACTGGTGTTGGTAAATCCAAAAGTGAATTGAATAACCTGTTCTGCACAATAGTTCAGATGAATTTCAAGAGTTGTGAAACAGGAAACAAAACAAAAGGGTCACTGTCAACTACTGTTGTCCCACTCGTATCCCTGGATACAGCGAATCAGCGATGACTCAGTTTAAGTATCCTTTCTCTTTTTTTTTTTTTCCTTTCATGAAGAGTTGTGTGTCGCTCCGGATTATTTTGGTCTCTTTTGTCCGTGGAGTCGAGATTAGAAAGGGGGGGGGGGGGCGTGGCGGAGGGCGCGAGGCGGCAGCGTTAGACGACGGTATTGTTGTTTTCACCTTGAGGACAGTCCTAAGAGCGGGTCCCCCCCCTCGGTGCTGGGCGGATGGCACGGGTGAGACGGGAAGAACGGACAGTCCGGGACCATTCGCAGAGCTGGGACTTCCGCGCATTATGCCTGATGCTCTCAGGGTTATGACCGGGGATTTCCTCACGGCACAGAGAGAGAGAGACAGTCCATTAATTCTGCCGCACAGCTCCTCAATCGCATTACTCAGAATTGCTCATTCAGTTTCGGCTGATATGCTGTCGCAGCGCAGATATTGCTTATAATGGCCAGATATACAGCTCCCGCCTTCCTTCTGTCTCTCACACCTCTGCATCCATGAGGTTGTGGTTGGTAGCAGGAGATTCCAGTGCTGTCTGTCGAAATGGCAAGCATGGATGTTCTGTTATAAACCATGCCCCGTCAAGAATATTCAAAATACTTCAGTGACGGCGGAGACAGATCTTGCAGTGTGAAGAACATGCAGCTGAATATTCGGTCAATATGGGGAATATCTCTTGTTTGTATCTCTAGTGGTACCAGTGCTCACTGCCACTCAAACCTAGCCTTACTCACTTACAGGCTACAATACATGAACTTGCAGGCTCAGCAGCATTAAGTATTTGGCTTCTTATGGTTAACCCCTCCACTTACTCCTTCAGTCCAAACACTACCATCAGGTCAGAGGTTCAGTGTACCCTACCATAACGACTGCAGTAAAAGATCTTTGATTCCATTAGCAATCTCCATTCTTAACAAAGGCAGGCTGAGAAGAGTATGTGTTGCTGGGAAACAGCGAACCGCTGCTGTGTTGTTTGGTTTTCATTGCAGTATGTATGATGTCATGCTTTTATACGAAACCACAAAATAAAATGATATGAGTCAAATTATGACGCAAATTTCTTTTTATGTACTGTTGCCTGCTTTGTGTAGCATATAATGGAAAAGAGACTTTTTGAATTCAAATTTTCAGTGATACTATATGACAGTGAGATAGCTGCTGAATTACACAGGTGTTTGGCAGAGCTCACCATGTTCTGTTTTCAGTTCTCAGGGAATCTACTGATTTCCATGGAAACCCTGTCCTGGGATGCAGCTTAGCTTAGACAATGGTAGAAACTGTCCATTAGAAAAAATTCCTGAAATGGGTATTTATAGTAATTGTTCTGGACCTTCCTTTGTTTGTGTGGATGAAATATTTGCTGTCCTTATGCTTGACCACAGACTTATCTGAAAAAGGCTGTAAACTGGACAATGCTAGTGTGTAAAAAACCATGCTAGCAAAGGTAGTTTGCAGGGGTAAGGTCACAAAGATAGAAGTGCAAGTGGTGGATGCTTTTCATATCAATGCTTGTGTTGTGGCCTCCGCTTAGCACCAGGAGAAGGTTAAGAGTTATGAATGGATCCACGAGTACTCCACTGATGTAAATTGCGGTTGAATAACTGGCGCGAGGACTCAGTGGAGCGTGCTAAATATGGCAACCCGTGCCACGGAGCATTCTCTGTTCCTCTACGCCTGTCTTTTGCTTTAATAGCTCCTAATGAAAACCAGACCGGAGCCTTCTCCAGCCACCACAACAAGCGCAATTTCTGGCATTTTCTGGCGTTCCGCTGGCGGAATGCAGCGCACAGCTGTTCGGGAGGGGGCGAGCGGCTTGCTGGGGTCAGCACTGGGCAGGGGCGAGGGGGGGGGCCCTTTACGAGAGAGGGGGTCTTTTTAAGTGGGTTGCTGGGGGGCTCCCTGCTGATAGCGCCAGCTGTGCTTAGTAACGGGGGAAACCAAGGAAAGGATCCTCTGGCAAGACTGAGAAGATGTGTGAGGTGCTGGGTTGATTGAGGGGGGGGGGGGGGGGGGGACAATAACGGGGGAGTGATTATTGTAGTGCTGCACAGTGATCACTGCCAGCCCGGGATGATTATGAGAATGGGGTGGCTTCCATAACAGTAGAGGTGTCAGGTTCAGTCATAACTGAGCTGAATGTGTTTTCATGTCTTTGTGCAAAATTCCTACCCAGGCAACACTCCGCATTCTAATGAGAGCCCACGCATTTTCGAGACAAAAAAAAATGCTGCAAGCAAATTGTGGATGACAAATTAGGCTGTGACTCATAAAATACATACAGCATATGTACAACATGTGAGCTCTGGGAAATAAACAATTTTAATGGTGTTTTCCTTGAAAAGCAGTAGTGTATACTTTTTTCTGTCTTGATTTATTTTAATATGTGCTCTGCAGAGCAAAACCATTTCATTGCAGGCACTCTGTGTAGAAGCATTGAATGATACTATTGTTCATTCCATTTTAGTGGGCTCTTATCCTGGTTATTGTCATTCAACTGGCCAGCTCAGTCTCACATCCTGAACAGAACAACAGTCCCATCACAGAGCAGTTACCCTGTACATCTCTGTAAGGCTGAGGGAGGCCTGGGGTAGTGTTTTCAACGTCTTTAGTGTGGTATGGCAAGGAATGATTTCATAATGTTCTGGTGTGAGGGCAGCGAAAGAACATTTTTACCATGCGGCTGACCCGCCTAACCACAAGGTCACTGGAATGGAAGCACTCGCGCATAATAACTCCTGATGTGCAATGCTAATAAGGAGAATATTTTCTTCTGTCCCCTGAAGCGGAGCTGAGTGGGCAGATGCACACAGCTGGAGCTGTGCTCTCGGGGCATCTTATGTTTGAAGAGCAAAATCAAACGCAGGAGAGGTGTGTAACTGCCACAGCGAAAAGCTTTGCCAACATCCTTTTCCCTCTGCCAACCTTGGATGGTGAAAACAATGATTTTGTTACATTTTTCAAAGGAAGTTAATATTAAGTGCCAAGACTGGTGTGGTGAGTTCATTCTTGAAATACAGCTGTTCCAGCTTCGACAATGCAATAGAACTCGTGTGTATGTGTGTGTGTGTGTGTGTGTGTGTGTGTGTGTGTGTGTGTGTGTGTGTGTGTGTGTGTGAGTGAGCGAGAGAGAGTAGACTCCGGGGCTGGAGGTGGGACAGGGAATTAGTTACATTGTGTAATACCATTGTCTCATTTTGTATGACACTTCCACGTGGTACAAATAATAATTTCCCAGAAGAAAGACCGAACTGAATAAATTTGTTTGCCGGGCAGGATGACTAACCTACACAATGACAGTACCCAAGGTGTTCGGGGAGTACGCTCAAAAGAAGGAAATCGCTTATGACAGACTGCGAAAGCTTCACGGACAGAAGGGAGAATGACAGTGTTTCCTACCCGTGGCTCCACAAGCTGATCCTATCATCGAGTTTAATTGGCAAGAGACCGAATTCAAATTTTCAGTCCAGTAACATTTCATTCAGAGTTTTTTTTTTTTTTTCCCCTCTTCCCCGCAACATTAAAAATAGCACATGGAGATTGAACAAGGTCAGTGGTGAATGAAAAAGCAAGTCAGCAAAGCGCACACCAACAGGGTGTTCCATTGTGGAATAATATGAATATGGAAGGTCCAAACTGAGTATCAGAGTGCCAGACAAGCAGGGCCTGTTGAATGATCTCAAGGAGATGTTATGAGGAAGGTTCTACTATGGACTCACCTGGGTCTGCTTCTCTCATCTCTATTTTGCAGTCCATCTGCTGACAGAGGTGACCTCCTTGGATTGGGGGGGGGGGGGGGGTGCAGCTGTTCTGAACCCCTTCAAGTACATACACACGCAATGCATTCACACAAAAACAGCTCGTGCAATTCATTACAGCAAACATTCAGCAGCCTGCCATCTGGCCATCTGCAGACCAAGGTGGCTTCACATGTGACCGGAAAGGCGTTTGTATAGCAGTCACACCACCACAATGGCACGCACAGGGCACTGTAGTATGACACCATACTGATGCGAGAGAGAGTTAAGTGATGGCATTCCAGAAGTAAGCAGCAGTGTTAAATTCTTCCACGTCTGAATCTCAGGTCTAGGTTTATTTCAATTGCAAGGTGTGGATTGTGAAAGCCACTCTCCGTGTCTCACTGTTTGATCATCCTGTCAGATCGCTTGCTACAGAAAGGTCCACGTGCTTTCAGTGACGATGACGACAGTGATGATAATGACGATGATGAAGATGATGGTAATGGTGATGATGATGATTATGATGATCTATGACGCTGCTCTGTCGCGATTATGATGTTATTATCGCCCGCCGTTGTTGCCGTGTCGCTGGTGGCGGTACTTGTGTCAGATGCCTGTATCCATGGAAACCGCGGTGAGCGAATGCGGAGCAGCAGAGCGTGTTTCTGTGGCAGTGACATCATGACATCATGTGCTGTGTGTTCCTGCAGGGCTGGTGGAGAGAGTTCAGCTGCCCAGACCTCAGCTGCTACCCGCCGGCAGCACACACCTGCACATTGCTGGGAGCTCACTCACCATCACCTGCAGGTAGGTACCTGCCTCCGGTACACCTGCTCTAGCACCACATGGGTATGACTGTTCAGTGCATGAAAGCACGCCTCTCTCCTTTGCCATTCTCCCTCTCACTCACTAGCTCAATAACTCATTGTGCTTTATTGGCAAGACAAACTGAAACACGGCTGCCAAAGCAGTCACATACAGGCAAAGTGCAAAGTGATACTAGGACTACAGTACAGTATGGAGCATGAATATATGCATGAATATAGAGTTATAGTGCGTATATAACAATGTATTTTCAAAGTATGACTTTATGACTATGACTCTACTGTATTTAAGCAAACCTTATTCTCGACTAGTCTCTGTCTCGCTACCTCAGTCTCTCGCTCTGTCACACATACACCCACACACACACACACACACACACACACAAAACACTCAATTATCTGCCACATTTCCCAACAGGAAAGTTATTGTTCTGGATTTTTTTTATTATATCTGCCTGTATTCACAGCAGCAGGAGGGCCATGTGTTTCTTCCATTCCACTCATTACCATTTCGATTTCCATGCTTCACTACTTGATACTTTATAAAAAGGGAACAGTGGTAGTTTCTAGCTTCTCTTCCTGTGTGACCTCATGCATGGGAGAATGCTCCCCCCCCGCCCCCCCTATGGTTTGGAACTCAGTCATAAACGCAACAGGTTCATCCACACGCGCACACACACATACACCCCCCATTTGGAAGGTCAGGAAGTGAGCGCTGGTATGAAGCCAGGTGCCAGTGTTCTCTGGACCCCATCAGAGCCTGTAATAAAGGCCAGTTTTTTTTTTTTTTTAAAAGCTCCTCATTAAAGGCACGGGCAGAGTCATGAGTGTCTGCGGGCTTGTCAGGCTGTGAGGGCCAGTGGGGACTCGATGACATAGTCTTTACTTGTCCCTTCTTTATATTGGATCGGGAGGTCCAGAATGTGACTCGAGAGCTCATGTGAAATATTGCGAGCCAGCCTTGCATCGTTTCCCAGTCATGCTAAGAATGCTGCCCCTTGTGGACCAGTATAACGCAGCACTTCCCTACATGGTCATGTGTGAAATGCCTGGCCCATACTGGCTTGGCTTCTGGCTCTCCTTGATGGTTTTAAACTGCTGACCGCTCACGTTGGAGGCAGAGGCAGTGGTATGTCAGACATGTTGGGGGTCCCCGGGGACCTGTTTAATGGGACCTTTGAAACGGACATTTTTTAGAAAAATGTGTGCTATTTGAACACATCATCCCAGAGACCGTGTTCCCATGTGAAAGTCCTGAAGCTATCGGACGACACTTGATGGAGCGATTCGCCTTCAAACACTTCAAAATAAACATCACGTACAAAGGCCTGGAGGCCTGTGGTGAAAAATAACATTCACAACCAACAATCAGTAGAAAATAGCATGAGGTCTCAGGATAAATCTCCAATATTTGATCTCGAACAAACACATCTAATGGTTTCTCAGAATTTTACGAAAGGTGGTTGGCTATGTCATAAGCATGAAATTAACTGACTCCATTTCCTGTCAAAATCACACTACCCCATCATAGCCAATATAATGATGGTCTGTTCTAACCTCTGCAAGCTGTTAACCAAGTGTATTTAACAGTAATCATTAATCAACCAATTGTACATGGCAAACCTTCTCGGTGGTGAGTTGCGTTATTGCGGCTGACATGTGATTAACCGTTGCTGGGAAATGAGCTGTTGTTGATGAATTCACCAATTACCGCCATGCTGTTGACAGGGGTTCGGCCCATCTGCAGTGGAGCCTTCCCAGGCGTTCTCTGTCCTCGGAGGGGGTGCTAGTGGAGGAGAAAGGATGCGATCGGGGCCCACACGCTCACTGCAGCCGGCTGGAGGTCCACAACCTGACTCACCACGACACGGGCCTGTATTCCTGCAAATACCCCCACCATGCACAGGACGAAGGCTCCACCTACGTTTTTGTCAAAGGTGAGACCCAGAACCCCTGAATACTTATACTGAGTTACACGTGAGGCCGTCACCAACGGTGTGACTTTTTAAGTTTTGAGTCAAATTAAAGTCAGTTAGCGTGAGTGTGTGAAAAGTGCTCCAGCCCGATTTTGCGCCGTGATCAAACGAATGCTTATTTTTCGCGTTTACCCACACTGATAAGCAGTATTGTTAACACAGTCTTTAATGGGGTTTTCTTAACTCTCTTTGTTTGTTTCTCAAGAACTAAAGAAATGCTTTGTGTCAAAACGCATTCACAGTAGAGATTGGCAATGGACCGCCTTCTGCAATGTAAAAGGAGCCAAAAATCCAATACCGTTAACTCATTGCGCTTTTAAAAACCCAGGCAAGGCCACGGTCACTGAACAATCTGATGTCTTCCTGTGTGATACATGACCTGGAAGTGGTCCAGTTTTTCAAAAAACGAGGAAAAAACTCAAGAGAAGGAAAGAAAAAAGACAGGCTCCATCCCACACCTCATTTAACCCACAACAAAGCCATAAATCTGTGACCTTGGCGAGGCGACTGTCTGTAATTACAAATGTATGACTGTGCGCAGAGCTGGTTTCATTTACGGGAGCTCGGCCGAGTTCAACAGAAGGAACTCGGCTGTCCCCTCACAGAGAGAGGAAGACATTCATTCGGGCCTGGCCTTCTTCTGGACCGGGGAAGGAGAGCATGATTGTATCGGAAGCCCTGGTCATTGACTATTATTTCCTGCCATGGCTTCTGTTGTTCCAGTCCCCCCCCCGGGGGGCTTGACACATCAGCGTTTACGGTCTCTCACAAACTACAGGCACAGTCTCTCACTCTCTCTCTCTTGCTCTTCTCTCACTCTCTCTCTCTCTCTCGCTCTTCTCTCTCTCTCTCTCTCTCCCTCACATGTGCAGTGTGAGCCCAGTTAGGAACCTACAGCAGTTCACCAGGATCAACACAGGCCATGGGGCCTTCAAGCTCAGGACTCAATAACTCATATACACAAATAGCCTACCTCAAAATGTTTTCTTTCTCTCTCAGTTTTTTCAAGCATAGAATCTAATGCATGTCCGATACAGGTCTCTTTATGTTTCTCTGAAAATGTCCTTTCCTCTCCTCATTCTTATTTGAGAGAACGAGAGAGAGATATGGTCACAATCAATACTGAAGAACCATGCATTCCATGAAAAATGATGGATTGGTTGCTCTTTGTTATCTGTGCATGCTTGCCTACAATTGTAGTCTTGTGAATAGTAAATAAATTTTCACAGATGTGAACCTTGGCGCATCTAATGCTGATCCTATCTGGACTGGCGTTAGGTCATGACCAGCCATGTCTCCCAACAAAATTGCCTGCGCTTCTCCTGTTTTACCTGTGCAGTGCTAGCTTAGCCCTTTTTAAACTTGCTTGCAAATGTAGTTTGTCCTCTCCGAGTATAAAATTGTCATATTGTATATTAACAGAAATATGTCTGAGCCACCTCATTGAAATTCGGTAATTCTCGAGTTTTAAGTATGACTGTGCAAGGTGACAGGAGGCAGGTCTTTCAGCGTGGGACACACAGAGCTGACTATCTCATATAAAACATGTTTGTGATACTGCCCTGCTGCTACTTTGCTAGCAGGACCCACTGCCGCTGACACCCTGCTTTTGTCTTGGCTCCATCCCCAGCCTGTGTCCCCTCTGGCTCTTTGACAGCCTGGTAGCTCTGCGTGTGTAGTCTAAACAGCCTCTCCTCAAACGCCAATCCGCTGTTTACTGTGCGGAATCATTACTCTGGTGTTTATTTTTCAACATCGCGTTCCCACTATCACGCCGCAAAACTTCAATATTTTAAGCGGGAGTCCTGTGTCGGAACACATACGGCGGTATTTGCTTAAGCGCTGCTTTCCCACAGCGCCCCTCTGAAGTGATCGTCGGTCGATGGCGTGAGCCATCAGCAGGTCCGCAGTGAAAGGGTGGACGGTTTAATAGCTCCATTACTGATTTGTTTCTTTATTTAATGCTGGACATGGCAGGGGGCTGTTTGGATAGGGAGATTTAAATTTGGCTAGGATATACCGTTACACCCCTGGGAGAAGCCCTGCCATCGCCATGGCTCTGGGCTGTGTGTTCAGGTTTGAAAAGAAAATACTCAACAAATTATACTTTAAAAGGAGACCCGGGGTCATTCGTCTGAGAATTCAATACAGTTAGCAACTGAGGGGCAGAGCTCTGCCCCTGCTTGGTTTGGAACGCAGGAGTCTCCTACTTCCAAACAGAAGGGACAAGGGCGTTTGCCTCGTTACCATTGCACTTGACTCAGCTACGCTAAAGCAAACTCAGTACATACAGCTCTGGCCTTTGTCAAACAAGAAAGGGGGGGGGGGGGGTAAGTGGGGCACTTGACTTCTCTTGTGACCCCAGAGGTTACATTTTGCCAGAGTCAGGGTACCATGGAGACCTGACATACATGCATGAACCCAGCCGAGCTGAGATTCTTCAGATGACTCGTTCCCTCATGCACTATGCGCTTGTTTTTTGTTTTTTTTTTGGACAGATGATAGCCATCCATTTGTGCATCAGCACACCTTGAACCCAGACACCGTAGAGGTGTTTGATGACGACAATCACATCCTGATCCCCTGTAGGACCACGTCCCCAGACTATCAGGTCACCGTGAAGGGGGTAAGATTTCCTTGTTTCTTTACACTTTTAACTGTTTCCATTTTTTTTTTTCAACAAAACTCTGTTGTGGATGAAGGGCACAGCCACCAAAACCATGAACCAAAAAATGACATCAGTTCACATACTGATATTTTAAAACACAAAGTAGGCAGATTAAATGCTATGTCATATTTTTAAAAAGTTATATGCCATAAAACACAAGAACACATCCCACGTGGCAGAAAAGAGAAATGACAGTAACTCCTGCGCTTACCACAAGTCATTTCTGGAGTTTCAATTTCTGCTATTTCTTCAAAATCATTGGTTTCAGTGTGATGGTGTATTCTTCTTCCGTTGACGCAGAGGGTTGATCTGGTGTGCAGTGATACAGGCAGATGCAAGATGTGTATTGTTCATAGAGGAAAATTCCTGTGCCTTTATGGTTAGCTGCAAACTGTCACAGAATTTTTATAGCACCAAAGCCTTCAGATTTCATATGTCCAGAAGGTCAGTGGGAACTGGTATTTGTACTTGTCAGTATTAAGTCTTTAAAAATATTACCAGAATATAATTATGGCGCTACAGGATATGAAGCTAATGAAGCTACAGGGTATCAAATCACAGTACAATTTGATTCATGGTTTACCACATTGATTATGTATTTTGAATTAAATCCTGTCCTTAAATCCGTGAAAGTGTTGTTAATGATATAAAGTCTATACTTAATGCTTTGGGCCTACATGAGATACTGCATTGCGTTCAGTTAAAGAGTCACACCAAGAATTTTCCATTAAAATGACTAAGTAAAGCTTCTGCCCCTCACCTCTGTTGAGGCAGATTTTTCTTACATCTGTTTTGGAAAACTACAGAGACGGGCACTTGGGGACCAAGGGCGTGTCTGAGTTTCACATACCTCGTTCTTTGGCGACACCCCATCGAAAGGGGCGCGGGTGGGGGGTGGGGGGGGGGCAGAGAAGGTTTGGGAAACTCACGACAGTGAGTGGAGCCATCCTGTCTGCTTCCTAAAGGGACGGGAAACTGGACGGCGGTTCTGTTTTTCCCAAAATAGAAAAACTCCCATCTATATTTGAACCCTCTGGTTTATTCATTATGTCCAGGAAATGCAGGTAAAAACAATACATGATGCAAGTTAGAGCAGACAAAAGGCGAGTGAGGTGTGTCTCAGATACATACTGAAGGTTACTGAACATAAACCATTTACATATATACTGGAGGCTTCTTTTTTTGCCTTACCTGTATCTACAGTCCACTGGACAGTATGTCACCGCTCTGCTCTTACTCCATTGGTGGGAATTAATCTACCATTATGGAAACAGTTTGAGTGAACACTTTCTGGTACATGACACAGTGGTGACATCGCTGTCACGTCAACAAGAGAGCGTAGTGTGTGTCAGGCAGTTGATCTGTGGGTTTCTCTCACGGTGCCTTGGCGTGGACAAACACGGCTTATTCAGACAACACTGATATCAGTGTGACCTTCCTGTCAGTGGAAGATCTATGGCATTTGTCCTTCCTGCTTCCTTCCTTCCCCGCTTTCCTGGCATTGCACTTGGCTTTAAGACAAACAACAGCAGTGACATAACAGCTGAGAAATCTGTCCCCGCTGCCTCAAAACTCAAAACAGCCCAACAGTGTCATTATCCGCGGCCACAGCTCAACAAGGGTGTCAGGTGAACTGAAGCCTGCATTATAACAAGCAGAGGTCCTGAACTGTTGTAGATTTCTGAGTGCTCTGAAAGCCTTTTGAGAGAATGATCACTCTTCCTTACTGTCCCTGCCTACAGAGCCCACACATGGCGGAGAGGGTTAAAAACGCAGCGGAGTGGGACCCTCGGGTGGGCTTCATTATTCCATACGTCCCCCACACGCACTACACGTTCCTCCACTGCATCACCAAGGTCAACGGGCACACCTTCGAGTCCCTCTACATCCCTTTAAAAAGAAGTGAGTTCCTTTCCTACATGGGCCTCATTCGGTGGAGGTCAATCGAGTAACAAGCTGGTCACGCGAGTGACTCGGCAACCAGCTTCGAATGTAAGATAGTAACATGGGGTTGGATAGGCCCCAGTGCAGTAGAGTTGTGCCCTGATTGGTTGCCCACTCTGTCCAGCCAAAGCACTGAAGAATGTCAAGATCACTCCGACGCACACCAAGCTGCTGGTTGGAGATACCCTCGCACTCAACTGCTCTGGCGAGACTACCTACAACGGGAGAATCAACTTCACATTTGCCCGGCCAAGTAATAACGTGAGTGCAGCGCTTTTTTAACGATCACGAAAACTTCTGTCCTCTCAAAAGGGCTTTCCATAGTGTCTTTTGTGCATTCGGTTAAAATGAGCTGAGAAATGCGTGGCTGTTACCTGAAGTAACCTGAAGCTGTTACCTGGCGTACGCGAGCAGGATTCAGTCTGTGCACACAGAACCGTGTGCACATTCAGGCCAGAGAGAGAGGAAGTTCCTTGACTGAACGAAGCGGAGGTGGATTAAGGTTGTCTTTTGTTTTTGTCCTCACTTGCATCAGACTCCTGTGTACAAGACGTACAGAGAAGAGCTGTCCAGGATGTATACAATGAGCAAAACCCTGACCTTGAGGAACGTCACCATGGAGGACGCAGGGGTATACAGGTGCACAGCGGACATAACACGGAAGAAGCACGTCAAAGCAGAGGTCGTCATCTTTGGTGAGCAAAGATGATGTTTCTGTGACATCAACACCTGATCTTATCTAAAGTTCATCCTGATGCTTGCACATTAAAAGTGTAGAGATTGCCTTTTCCGTTTGTGGATAGTGTTACTCAGAAAAATGACAATCTTTTTTTTTCTCTCTCTTTTATTTTCATTTTGGCTTGTGTGTGTAATTCCAGAGCACCCATACCTCAATGTATCCAGCAGGAGAAAGAGAATGATTACAGTTCGGGAGGGTAAAAACAAGCTGACCTTTGAAACCAAGGTCGATGCACTTCCTTTACCGAATTACGTCGTATGGTAAGGCTGGGTGAGACGACATGGGCTTATCGCACTTGGAGCAGGGACTGTTTCCCAGCAGACATAACATGCGCAATGTCTCATGACTAACTATTTCAGTCTCATATCTCAAAGTATGCATTACTGATACATTCTATTACAGACTGAAGTCCACAATAATGTTCCAGTTAAGGCATAAAGTCATTAATTTGCTGTTTTACTGGTTATGTACAGTGTACATTTAGACCAGCAACAGTGTATATGTACAAAATATTGTGCAGAGTGCGGTATAACTGGGGTGATTATTCTGAGCACTTTTGAACTCTCCTCAGGTACAAGGATGGCATGCCCATCAAGGAGAATTCGACTTGCTATGAACCATCTGGCTACAATCTCACTATCAAGGATGTAAAGCAGAAGGATGCTGGAGTCTTCACCATTGTTGTAGGCAATACAGAGAAAGGCCTGTACAGGAATATCAGCTTCATCCTAAAAGTCAAAGGTAGGCATAGTGCTTTCTAATTAAGGAATTGACCCCGTGGCTACTAACAGGAGATATCCAACCAAAGCATTTCCCCAGGTCTTAATCTTCTGCAGAGAAAATGTGTGAGCACGCCGCCATTCCTCTGCCCCACTTTTTCTGGCTGCAGGTAGCTGCTATGAGAGGAATTTGTGGGGCTGTTGTTTTCAGAGCATGGCTGACGTAGCAGCGCAGCTGGTGTTGATTAGCGGCCTCTTTGAAGGAGCTGCCCCGTCTCTCCTCCCTGCCCACAGCCCCCAGCCTCGCTCCCCCTGGGCTGGCTTGCCCTCACCCTCTCCTCTCCATCTCTTTTTTATTACCCACCTCTCCTTTCCATTTCTGTCTCTCTCGTCCTCTCTCTCTTCTCCAGCTTTTCTTATTCCCTTATTCTCTTTCCATCTGTCTCTCCTGTACTCTCAGACTCTCTTGTCCCCCCCCCCCCCCCCCCCCCACCAATAGACCAATAGAAAATCCTCTCTAGTTCTGCCTTCTATCCTCTGTGCCGGTTTTAAATGCAGGCCACAGTTTGCAGACTTGTCAGTGATGTAGTAATGGTCACATGCACACGGCTTCTGAATGTCAAAAGGGTGACGGAGGAAATCAATATAAAACAGAGCAGGGCTAAGGACCAAGTGAGTTGTTGGCTTTGGTGAAAGGATGGAGACAGTGTGTTCATGGAGGGAAGAGATGAGACTGCCAGGCTTACTATGTGAGCGCTGCTCAGAGGAACCTCGCACGTGCGATCCAGATCAAAACTTAAGCACGTCAGCTCTGACTCCAGCCTGCGTAATAAACGCTGGAACACAAAGTCTCCCCATCGCTTTCTCTGCACATTCTTTTTAAAAAACAACTTTGTAAGGCTGAGATAAGCCCCCCCATTCCACCCGTCACCCCTCATATAAAAGTGTTTTATGGTTTGTTCAGCGTCCCGTTCCTCGCGACACATATTCATTGGGACGAAAAGAAACGTGTGGAACTCAAACTCAAAAACAATGGAAAGAGAAATCTTAGATTCCTGGTAACAATTAAGAAGCTATTTTAAACATCGTTCATCAAGCATTTGAAGTCAGTTTGCTGTTCCAGTCTCTTAACACATTCTTTTTAAATTTTCTGTAGCTCTGGTTTGTACACACTAGGGTCGGAGGGAACTCTACAGAGACAAAGCAGATCATAGAGCAGTCTTTTTGATAGTTAAAAATTAGTTATAAGGCAACATGATGGGGGGAGGCCTGGATAGTCTGATGGTTGTTACTGCTCCTGGTTTGGAAAACTGGCAAACAGTGTATCTGGGTCAATGTCAGGTCTGAGGTCAAGCAGCAGACCTGTGACAACTGACCTCAGGTCAGGAGGTGCACAGTTGATCATATATATAGAAAATTCAGAGCAGAATCCTCTACAAGAATATTGCTTCAGCCACTGGCACCAATGGCCTTCTTTCCTCAAACGTATTGATGAACAGATCAAAGTCATGATATGTTGATTATAAAAACACCCACAGGGTAAATATGGTAACATTACCTGAGGCAGCGCCTTACCCCTTCGTGTGTGTCTGTCCTTTTCAGTGAAGCCAGTGATCTCAGAGGAGGAAGTGGCCACAGTGGACATGCAGCCTTACCTGTGGGGCAGGGAGTACCCCCTCACCTGCACCGCATTTGGGATCCCCGCACCTCACATCACCTGGGCGTGGCAGCCCTGTGACCCTGACCCCACCCTCCAGTGGTGAGTCCCCCATCACCGCCTAATCACAACTAAGGGTTAGCCTTCAACTCTGATTCCCCCACTTTGTAGAAACTGAGGCAACCCAGTGCTGAATGGGTGGGGACGAGAACAGCTTTGTGTGGGACCAGTACTCTTCAAATCCTTGCCAAAATACATTTTTGAACTCCATCTAATGTTGTATTTGAAAATATGTGTATTGTAGGAATGTTTTCCTGTGAGGCATGTACTTGATATTCTGCAGTCTGAAAAGACAGAGGAAAGCTGGGGAAAGTCAGGTTAACTAACTTGACCCGTCACTCTTAACTTGCTATGCATGTTTGTAATTCAATCATCCCATTTCCACATGCTGAACTTGGGAGGAATGCTTGACATGAGTATGGGCTTTGAGTCTTATTATTATTATTACAATAATGATGATGGTGAAAATGATGATGGAGATGAAGACTATAATTTTTAGTAGTATCCGTGGCAACAGTAGTATTGGGCTGTCTTTCTAGGTTGTTGCTGAATGAAACAGCTTTCCTTTGTGGCATTAGCGTACAGCGATTATCAGTACTCAAAGAATTAATGCAGTGAATGAGAAAGGAGAGGTGACTCAGCTCAGTTCCCAAACATGACTTACATGACAGTCAGCTTCAGGATCAGATCTCTCCACAGCACCTATCCCTGAGGAACACCGCAACCCCACTGCCCCGACACCACACCTTTGAAAAGAGGCGACAATATGGCGCATTCCTGTCATATTTTAAAAAAGCCCACGCACCCCTCCTTTACCAGGGTTTCCCATCAGTGGAGGAATTTGCAACAGAATGAGTCACCAAGGCTGTCTGACCAGAGTTCAGCAAGCTGATTGGCTGATCCATTCCATTAAGAGAATAGAGAGGAGGAGCGTGTTTCCTGCTTCCCTGCTTCCTGTGCATTCCTGGTTGTTTGTGTAAGCAGGTACTATGGCGCTGGAGCAGGCCTCGCTGGTCTGGACGGAACCTGCTTTTGCTTTTTTTAGAGCTCTTTTCTTGCTCAAGCTCTAAGGGGGGGGGGGGGGGGGGGTTGTCAAACGCACCTGATTGGTAAAGCAGCGCTCCCCCCCAAACCCCCGTCCCCTGCCAGAGCAGCGCTTTGGCAGAACATAACTTGATGTCCTTTGGAGTCCTAACTTTTTTTTTTTTTTTTAGTGTTTCTACAACACGGGCTTAAAATGGCTTAGAATTACCAGTAGGGTCTGTGTCTTCTAATCAGAAGCAAGCCTGCCTCAGACTGCTCCCAGCCCAAAATGCATTGCACCTATTAAAGAGCTGCTGCCCCCGCTGTATTCGCCAAGGTGTGGCTACTGGCTCTGTAGCTCTGGACAGGATGTGTTGTTTTCCCTCACTCCAAGAGCCTCTGTGGAGCTGAAAAAACAAGCGTTGCTTTGTGTAAACATCAACCAACATGCGGACCCTCATGAAAAGGGTGAACATTCACTGAGACAGGGTGCAGTCTTCAACAGCAGAAGTCATTTTAGTCCTCTGGCATGCCAAACAGTAGGCCAATATTGCAGGGTTATTTGCGGGAATCAAGCCAGAGAAAAAGCCAGAAGCCAAGACAGAAACAACCTTTTTGGAAGGCACACAATGAAGAAATACAGTCTTGTTTTTTAGTTCATACCTCATGCGGTGGGATGGATGAATATTTCTGTTAATTATCAGTAATGATTTCTAAAATGTCCTGGCACTAAAATTTATTATAAAAATAGACCTTAGGGTTGTCAGTTCACTGAAACACCAAATGCTCTAGAGACCTGATCATCAAGTCTGGCAGTGGAAATGGCAGTTTATTAATGGAGTTGCTAAAAAGGTCTGTTAATGAACCGCTAATGAGGAAAGCATATCACACAGACAAAAGCTTCTGCCAAGGAGAGGTCAAAATTTGGCAAGTGTTTGTTTCACACAGCACAGACTTTGTTAAAATACGTGGGACCGTAGTTTATTCTGTGACGCGATAAGATCAAGGTAAATATAAATCAAGGTCTTTTCTTTGGAAGAAGAGCAATGTTTAAGATCTGTGGAGGGGATTGGGGGGGGGGGGGGGTCACGGTGCAGCGGTGCGACAGACATACAGAGGGTCTTTATCAGCAGGATGAGAAATGATCGGCCGTCCCTTGTTGACCTGGGGAGGTCTGAGGATCTGCCTTATCTCCTCTGGCCAGAGCCGCGGAGGGGGGGGTTGTTTCCTCTCCGAGGTGACGCATTGCTGGGCCCTTCCTGTCGGGTTGCCATTTCCTCCTCTGCGTCTGTTCTCATCAGCGTGATTGTTCCTCTCCTTCGAAAGGAGCGGGCCCTTGCTTTTCTTTCCTCTGTGGCCCGATGGCCCCGGATGCGCGGGGAGACGCTCTGTTTAGTTCTGCCGAGCTGGACACGCACCTCAGGCACGTAACCCGCACAAACACACCACAGAGACACCCCCGTCAGGCGCAAGGACAGAGGCATTGTTACGCTCACACAAACAAGCACGCATCCACACACACACAGACACACCAACACACACACACACACACGCACACACGCACACACACACACGCGCACACACACCCACACACACACACACACACACACACACACCCACACACACACACACACCAACACACACGCACACACACACACACCAACACACACGCACACACACACACACACACACACACACACACACACACACACCAACACGCACAGACACACCAACACGCACAGACACACCAACACACACACACGCACACGCACACACACACACACGCACACCCACGCACGCACACACACACCAACACACACAAGTTGACACATACACACGCTGACACTGAAACATGCACATGCTGACAGACATACATGCACACAGACTGGACTCTGGCTGTCTGGGCCATAGAGACTTGAGAGGCAGCATCTGTCTGAGTCCGCTGGCCAAGAGTTGATCCCAGTGACGTCATTCACTGAAATCCAAGGTCTCGGTGAAAGCAGTGTTCCACCCTGTCACTCACTGGCTTTTCTTGATAAATCAAAGACATACGGAAAGATGGCTGCCTTGAAATGGCTTTGAAATAACTTGGCTGATACACACTGCCATTTCCTCATATACATCTCTGCATAATATGAAGTTATGAAAAGCCATTTTTCTTTAATTCACTTCACATTGAGGTGATAGACAACCAAGCCAACTGCTATGCTGATGACAGTAGCCTGTGTTGAAATAACAATGCTAATAATAGCTTGTTTTTCCATGTTATATTGTTATATGACTATCTTTGGTTTCTTCCTGGTTGTGTAACTGGGACTCTATAAATCACCTGCTGCTGAGTTTTCCTTGCATCCTTTATGTGAGTCCATGATAACTGTATGCTTCTTTCTGTGTCTGTCCCATAGGTGTAAACTGTACACCGAACCACAACCTATTCCATTCAGTGAAGAGAGGGAAGATACGAACTACAGCCACAACAAGATCAAGCCAGTTGAGACCAAAAATGAGATGTGGAAGGGAAAAAACAAAGTATGTACCCTCTGTTTGATCTCTTTTTTTCTTTTTCTCTTTGATCACATCGTTTTAATTATGACTTGCCAAAAGCATGAAATATTTTGGCTCACTTGAGGAACATCAGTGACAAAAAAAAAGATTTTGAGTGGGATTTCCCATGTACATTTTGAAATATTCCGAGCACAATTTCCAAATATTTATGCACTTCCTGTTACAGTTCCTGTTAGCATATTCTTTTGGGTATGCATTATCTGGTGGTACACTTGCTGCTTTCTCACTCTCTGTGGCAATAAATGCTTCTTTTCAGTCCTGTTGTTGGCTCTGTCACACTTTTCCTTCAGTAATATTCTTTCAAGGCCTTCTCTGCTCTTGAGTCCAGAGTGCGATAGTCTTTCAAAACCCCTGTGGTTTTGAGTTGTTTCCCGTTACGATTATTGGTTTGTCCATGGGTGCGCAAGAAACTTTTGTGTTGCACCAAAGGTCAAAGGTCTTTATTCTTTCCACATTCATTTGCTCTTGGAAATACAGATGCTGTTACTGTTCTAAATATGGTCATTTAATTTTTTCTTCCATGTACTGTAAATTATATTTATTTGTGGTGCATGCAGAACACCTATAACATCTTATAAACCCATCCTCACTCTTTGGCAAGATTATCCTTAAGGTATGCAAACTTGGCCAGGATTCAGTGGAACTACATGACAAAGTGAGTGAATCATAGCCTTTGTTACTGAATAAGCCTCATGAAGTCATCGCCAGTACAAAATGAGGATTGAGTAGAAGTTTTGGTGTTCGTTGTGTGGATTTCAAAGTGAGCAGTCATGCAGAAATCCTGCCAGTACAAGTGTAATTACTGTAGTAAGTGGTTCTCACAGTAAAGTTTTGTGCTGAATGTTAGTTTCTCTCTTTGCTTCCCAAATTATTATTTTTTTAATTAACAGTGAATTGTTAACGTTAAAATGAATTATGCTATACAACTTTGAGTCCACTTTGTAATTAGCACAGCAGTAATTGTTGTTGTTAGTCATTTAAAAGTAATTCGAATGCCCTTTGAAATATAATTGGCAGCATTAAACGAGGAGGCACACATATCGGTCATAATTTGCTTTTGATTAAATGTGGGCCCCCAGTCTGAATTACAGGCATGTACTCTGCCAGAATTTTTTTTTTTTGTGTCTGCACCGAAACTGACGGAAAACGGTTCAATTCACAATTCACCCCGCTGGGAAAAATATACCCTGAACCGTCCTTCAATATAAAACAGAGACCTGTAAATAAAGCAGCTGCTCTAGGTTCAGTTTTTACATGAGGCATTGTGAAGCTGCTTCACTGAGAATGCTGCAGGCCGGGCAGATCTCCTAAGCGGCACGACGACTAAATGGCTTGGCCAGGCATGTGCGTGCACTGTTACATCTTGGGGCCCTTCAGATTTGCTGATAGACAGTTTAAATACGCCCATACTTAATGCTTAAGGAACATTACCTTTGCAATTTTTTAAGGGGGAAAATACATTAAGGTTTATGTAGCATCAGTGCTGTATGTGCAATTTTTATTACAAAGCACACTCACATAAATGCAAGAAACAACAGCATGCTGTTTCAGTTTATCAGCCAGAACAGGGTGCTGTGATTTGCAGTAGCATGTCATTTAATCGCACAACGAGTAACTGATACATCAAAGTTAAGAAACCGCAGTGACTGGTGATGCTGTGAAAAGGCTGCAGTTCATAATCATTATTCTGTTCAGACATCGGTGGAAGCAAATCCGTGCAGTTTTTGACTTAAATCAATCAATGTGGCAAAGCAGTGTAGTTGATGTTGCTGAGGTGCTCACTGTACATCAACACAATTATTATCTGCACACGTGTTAATGACGTAACTCTCTAACAATGTCAAGGCAGAAATTTTTATATTTTCTATTTATCGTAACACAGTGAAGCAATCCACCAGTGATCAGCCAATGCAGTTCTTTGATGCAATGTTTTAGTTGTTGCCCCCAACCAAACACGTTTTGTGAATTTTATTTTCTCATACAACAACTCTAGGTGGCTCTTAATTGCAAGACCTAGTTGAAAACTTTAACGCTGTAAGCCCTCAACATGCGGTTCTATGTACCATAATCTCACCACAGGAAGTATAGGAAACAGCGTGGCCTTACTTTAGATTTACAGACCAATTCATCATCCCGGGTGCTCCACTGCATTAAGGCTGAGCTTGGCTCCACCGCTTATTACCTGAGAGTCGGGCCCTTCCTCCTGGCTCATGTTTCCAAAGCACGCGTCGGGCACGGCGTCATTACAACAGATCTCCCGGGAGAGCTTGTTACCAGAACCACTCACCACAAACTTAATTAAGTGCAGGACAGGGCTGAGAGTGCAGAGCTCCTGAAAGCATATCTATAGGGTTAATCTAAAGAAGGTTTGTGCTGGCATGGAGGAGCAGACTGGGGCATGGAGCCAGAGGCAAAGGAGTATTTCAGCAGCAAACGTGAACTATCATGAAGGGAAGCAACAATAACGTCAGCCGTTACCAAACACACACTACCGCTCTTTGAAACAAGGGGAAAAAAGTGTACGAAAGCATACAGAAACCAAAAGTAAAGCTTTGTGTATGTTCCTCTCCCCCCCTGTGATGCAATATAGGAGGAATGTATTTCTGCATATTTGAGAAGGACCTGCCCTTTTCATAGGGTATCAGGTAGAGTCTGGGGTTGACATAAATACGTAGGCGAGCCCTTATTTACAGGCACTTGTGGCCCGAATGCGGGTGCTTTATAGGGGTGAGTCACAAGGGTCAGCGATAACAAGGTACTTTTTAAAAGAGTGGGATTTGTTGGAGCGAATTCCTCTCTGTCACCCTGCATAAATCCCTGTGCCCCGTGAACGGGGGCTCGCTGAGGACGGGTCTCGGAGGGGTTCCTTGTAAAGACTGACAGAGAGGAAAGATGGACTGCGACTGGGTCACGGCGGCTGCGGCGGCACGGAGCGTCTGCTGAGGTCATCACCCGGGGACCGGCTCCTTGGCACGCTCGGCCCCCCGTCCCCAGAAGTCCCGGCTCAGGTTACGTGATTTACGCAGCGCGCGGCAACACAACACCGCGCTTTACAATCGGTGGTGAAACCGCGCGCCGCTCTCTGGCCGCCCTGCGGCTGTAGGTGAGCAGGTACAGCGAGTAGCATGGACATACAGCTCACATTCACACAGTGCATCCCACCCAACAATAACCTACAGCTGTTGTCATTTAGCAGATGCTCTTTTCCAAAGCGACTTACATAGAGTAGGTCACAGTTTTATCCATTGATACAGCTGGATATTCACTGAGGCAATTGTGCCCTAGCAGGGAATCGAACCAGCAACCTCTTGGATGTGAGCCCTGCCCCTCACCACTACAATGGTATATATATGTACGTCTGTAACTGTAAAATAAATTGTAAAATAGAACAGAAATGCATTGAAAGGGGGAGAGTGGCTCATCACATTAAAGTGCATTGGAGCAGTTTTGCGTCCTGCCAGATGTCCCGGCTGGCGTGACTGCAAGGAGAGAGTCGGTGCTGCTCAGCTGCATCCAAAGGAGCACAACAGCGTGAAACTCGGCTGCGGAATAACACAGCAATCAGAGACAGATTCAGCACGGGCTGCTTTGTCTCGCCACGAGCTCCGTTTTCGGTCGGGTCTCACCTGGAACGGGATCGACGTGACAGAAAACCCCCCCCCCCCGCTGCCTTCACATGGATGCGGCTCCACCCCGGTGCTGATTGAGCCTGAAACGTGGGTGGGGAAACAAAATCTAAATGAACTGCTGACTCGTGGCTGAAGCCACGTTTCTGAGCGTCGAGCCAAGGGGGTCAAAGCAAACCCCCGCGAAAATCCAGGAAGTTTACACCAAATCCCATGCCCGCACAATGCACCTGAAGTGCAGAATACCTTTGATGTAGCAGCTTTGAGAACAGATGTCGTTGTGAGCTGAGAGAAAGAGCTCCGGGATCTGGCCTGGTGCCCAAACATGACTTATTATTATGTCTACTTAAGCCATTAAATGGGTTAGTGTCGAATGGCGACAGAACCGAATGTGGCGGTGTAAACACGCTTCAGGATGTGACACGGGGCCCGGCACGTTCCTTCTGGTGGGCAGAGCTCAAAGAAGCGCTGTGGTTTTAAAATCCCAGATGTATCCTTTCATTAATGTGAAATCCCTTAGAGTGGGAAAAGGCCCAAGTTTAAATAAAACCTTTCACCCACCTTTTATTGGCAAATAGCTGAGATGTTGTTGATTGTTTTCCTCTGTGAGGGAAAAAAAAAACCCTTTGACAGGGAAAGAGACACCTTCTCTTATGGCAGTGTTTATGTTGTTCACAGGTTTATGCTGTACTCAGTGTGTTACAGTTCATTTCATCTTTGCCTGAATGCTCTCGTTCTATATGCAGTACACGTGTAATGGATTATATCTGCTTTCCTCAACAGACTGTTAGCACACTGGTCGTGGCAGAGGCGAAAGCGTCAGGGATCTACTCCTGTAATGCTTCGAACATAGCTGGCCAAACAACATGGAGCATTCCTTTCTACGTGGACAGTAAGTGGCTCAAATACGAAGAAGTTTTACAATAAGAGCCGATCGCATTTTCGTTTGATTATCAAGGGTAAACGAAAAATGCTACTGTGGTGGCTTTTATTTTTTTAGTTAAACTGTAAAGTATTAAAGCATGTCTGGATTTTTCCAAAATGGCTTACACCCATGGAATGAATCAGATACCGAACACAAGAATTCCCAGATTAGATTGTGCAAGAGAAAAGTCCAGAGGGGGGGCATTAATTGAAACCGTCTCCCTCGGAAGCGGACAAACTTGAGCGTGGACAAGGTAAACCATGTAGCGGGCAGCACAGCTCTGTCTGATTGTGTGGAATTGTGCCGCCTGGCTGCACTGCAGCGCCGGCAGGTTCTTCAGCTTTCCCCAATCAGGCCACTGCTGCGCGAATCCCTTTTTATGTACATCTGGAATGAACAAGCATCCAGTCAGTTATGTAATGCACAGCGAATCAGCTGTCAGGTCATTGCAAAGCTGGCCGCGTTTTCCAGCAATAAGCAACCCTTAGACAGGAGCAATGCGTGGCACTTAGGGGCTGGGGCGGTGAGTGACCCTGAGGTTGGGGACAAACACGACCGGGCTAATATTAAGTAGCAAGGGCCCAAAAGCGAGGGACAGACTTGCAGAATGCACCGCAAGAGGGAAGGAATGCAGAGGAGAGGGATGGAATTGCAATAACAGCTGTCTTCTCTTACGGAACACGGAATGCTTTCCAGTGTTCTGAATAAACAAGCGCAGTCCCGTTCCCCCCGGGGCTCGGGGCCCCGGCCTGGTTCCTATTGTACCACCGCAGGTTGGCCGTCATCACCACCATCCTCCGGCAACGTGCTTCCAATTAGCAATGATGAAACAGGAAATAACTGCAAATTTGACATTCCTGGCATCCCAGTACCAGGGCTTCATGATCTGTGACTCTGGCTGTGTGTTTCATATAGCTGCAGGTTACAGTAACATGCATATATATATATATATATATATATATATATATATATATATATATATATATATATACAACAGATTTACTTTGAAGTCTTTATGGAAGATTTTTTTTTTTGATTTACAGTAGTTTTAGCATATGTTTGTAGAGGTTCTTGCATTTACTATGGTATGCAAAAAACTTGTGAAACTGATGTTCCTCCATAAGGTTTAAGATTCCATGTAACAGTGCAATAACATCTCTTACCCTACAATCTGAAGGAGCTCTCGTCTTCATCTTCTAGCTCATGCAGAGGCCTTAGACATCATCAAGCCCCAGACTGTGATCGAGGGAGATGACGTCATTTTGACCTGCAGAGCCACGCGATACCTGTACACCGAGCTACAATGGTACGACCCACGGAACCGGACGGTCCCGAAGAGCAGCTCCACCCTGCACGTCAGCACGCACTCCGTCTCCTTCTCTCTGAAGCTGGAGAACCTGTCCAGAAACAACACGGAGGCCTATGCGTGCAGAGCGTTCAACACCCACACGAAGAAAGTGGTCTCGAAAACAACTGTACTGGACATTCAAGGTGAGTGTAATTTTTGATAACACAGAGAAACAGCCAATACTGCTCAGAGATTCATGCTTAACAACTGCTGCTAATACCATCAAGTAAATAAAATAAAATATATATAAATATGTTATATTAGTTGTGATTTATTATGAAAGGCAGCCTTCTAACATAATCAGCTGTATTCTGGGTATAATGCCGTTCCTACTCTCTGCCATGTGTGTCCCATACAGAGAGGAAAGCCCCCTGGCTGCAGCAGAACCTGACCGATCAGGTTGTGAACAGCAGCAGTACGCTGACCCTGCCCTGCCCTGCACAGGGGGTGCCGTCACCCAACATCACTTGGTACAAGAACGGGCGCACCGTGCTGGAGGGGCCAGGTGTGTGAGGCAGCTGCGCAGACGCCGCATGCCGTTAGCGCCCTTTCGGAGAGTGTCATAACGCTAAATATGTGTGATTCTCTGAGGGCGCTGACTCTCGGCGTACGTCTGCATGAAGCAGTGGAATTTTGTTTTGCTCATGGATTCCATTATAAGGAATCATCTGTTTTGTAGGCGTCCAGTCAGCCAAAATGTGTACGGAGGAGATAAGAGTGGAGACAGTATGCGGAGACCTACTTACAGAGATATACACAGACATACACACTGGCAAGGATCTTATACAGAGAGTCAATTCCTTTAAAAATTACAACAGAGACATGTACAGACATACACATTAGCAGAGGTCTTATACACAGAGTCAGTTCTATGAATATTCTTTTTTTTAAATTACAATAGAGATACTCACAGATATATACACACCGGTGGTGATCATATGCAGACAGTCAGGACTCTGAAGATTTCTTTTATTGCATGCCAAACACAGCTGAATCTTACATATGGGTGCCTTCGCCCGTGAAAGCTGAGCTCATAAAGAGAAGCTGTGCTGCTGCAGGAATCACGCTGACGGAGGACGGGCTGCTGACTATCGAGAGAGTGAAGAAGGACGACGAGGGCTTGTACGAGTGCCAGGCCATCAACGATGCAGGGAGCATGAAAACATCTGCATTCATCACTGTTGTGGGTGAGTCACCGTCACTCCCTCTCAAATTCTTTCCCCTTACGTAACGCGCCAGTAACAATGTTTAAGAAATACCTCATGAAATATAGAAAAGATAAAGCTTCATTGTTTATGGATGTGGTTTGACACTGTGTTGAGTGTTGAGTGACCGATGTTTTAAATAACATTAATAACACAGAGCTCCTCTGTGTTCCAAAAATTCTCTGACCTGTAATCTCAGTATGCAAATCTGTGTGAAAATCGATGCAAATAAACAAAAACACTGCACATCAATGATCCAGAGACCACATAAAAACAGGGTTTCTGATTCACTGGGAAAAGCACAAAAGACAAGGTCAGGGAACTGCAAAATCTATTGGATTACATCCATTCTGACTTTGGTCCCCAGCACAAATAACTATGGCCCGGCTTCAATATTAAAACTGTTCCTGAGAGAGAAGCCGAAGCTACCGAGAACGCCAGGCAAATTCCTCGCCTGCTTTTATTATCTGGGCTCCTGCGAGAGTCGCACACGTGGGTCCTGACCTCCGCGGAGTCTGCGCGGAGGTTCACTAATGACCGAGGGCAGTTGGCGGAGAGGGCCACTCATTAAAGTAGCATGAGACATGAAACTTGAAACAAGCCGGGGGAAAAAGAAATGAGCGGCGGGGTCACGCAGTGGTAGTCATATTGGTCCTGGCACCAAAACGAGAGTCCTGTGTTTTTTTTTTTTTTTTTTTTTTTTAATGATCATTCGTTTTATCATCGGCAAAAAAGGAAAAAAAAAAAGAAAGTTCACTTAATCGGGTTGGCTTCACGGCGAATCGCGTTACACGTGCTCTCATTAACAGTGTGGGGTCTTTTCACTGGGTCGTTAAAAGTTTTTTATTTTCTTCTTGCTGTGCGTAATATGCGGAGATTGTTATGGGTATCACTAGACGCAGCAAATTTGATGCACGACCAGCAACATGGCATGCGCCGCCCAAATAAACAGCATACCGCACAAACAAATGTTTTCACTCACTGCTCGCTTGCCGTGTGTCCGAGGAGGCATGCAATGGAAAGACTAGCAAAACAGCATCAACTAAATCTGACACTGGATTCAGCTCTTGAACCAGTGCTGGTGTAGTTTTACCTCTACAAAACTTGGAAGTAAAACCAGACGCATCTTGTCAATCCAGGATGAACGTTTACACAAAACAAATGTTTTTGCGGACAGTGTTTACTCTCATGTCTTTCGGATCTGCTCGCTCCTCGGTCACGTAAATTCCAAATGCCTGCCGACACAAAAGCATCTGGCACTTGCATTGAATGCTGGAAAACTAACAATGTTCTGATGGACCCTCTTCCAGGTGAGGAGGGCAAGCCCAACATCGAGGTGATCATCTTGGTGTCCACTGGAGTGGCAGCCACCTTCCTCTGGCTAATGCTCATTCTCTTCATCCGCAAGCTGAGGAAGGTGAGGCAGGCCTTGTGCGGATCCCACTCTCTCTGCAGCTGACATATGTCTACTTGGCACTGATCACTCAAAGGGTGCTTCTGCCCAGCATGCACACAAACAAACAATGATGGTAATGTGTTTTGACAGAAGTTCTCTTAAGGACTTTTCAACATTTTAACTGTCCCCCTGAGACTTTGAAATCACAAACCCCGGGTCGTGTCGCTTGCTTTTGAAATTCGGCTTAATGGCGAGGGTTCACTTAAGAGCACATCATAGATTTTGAAATGACCTCCTTCTTTTGAAATGGCCATGAGTTTCAAGAGTAATCTGAGCGCACTGGCAGAAGATGGCAACAAACGGAAACAGAAACAAACAACATTGTATTACAAAAAGTTTCAGCCTTATTAAAATCATAAAACTCTGCAGTGCTTACGGTATTTTGTATGCAGCTGTTCCGTTTAAGCAATTATACATTTTGAATTCAAGAGTAACTACAAGATAAACAATAAATACGTTACAGTTTTGTGCAGTGATTTCACAATTGCATGAATGAAATGAAACTTCAACGTGAGCATGCCACTCTCATGCCTGCGTATCGCTTCCCGCCACCTGACCCCACCCCCACCTCCAGCCCAGCTCTGCAGACATAAAGACAGGCTACCTGTCAATCATCATGGACCCAGATGAGGTGCCACTGGATGAGCAGTGCGACCGCCTGCCCTATGACAGCAGCAAGTGGGAGTTTCCCCGTGACCGTCTGAGACTAGGTTAGTACTGCATAACACAGGCACAGAGGCTGATTACTCTCCCTTCCTCCCTCTCTCTGTCCCTCTGGTGAAACTGTATGTGTGTGTGTGCGTGTGTGTGCACTCGCATGTGCTTTGCATGTGCATGCGTGTATGAGTGGTATGTGTGTGCATACTTGTGTGTGTGTGTGTGTGTGTGTGTGTGTGTGTTTCAAGAACAATTCCTGAAGACGGAATGCGGCTGGAGTGGCCGGCCTCTCTGAAATAAGTATCACACCATTTTTCATCAGAGACTTGCCACTGTCACCTGGTCTTAACTGCACCATAAATTCCCCGCAGAGAGCTGGCCGAGTGGTCAAAAACTCAGCAGGTTGTTTTAATTACAGGCCTATATCTCTCCTGACAGCGAATACTGGGGTTTGACTTATGACTCTACAGGGCAAAGCACTCCCATGTAGGCTCATTTACCCAAATGCCTCTGTCTCTCCTCTTTTTTTGCAGGTAAAACTCTGGGACATGGAGCTTTCGGTAAAGTAGTGGAGGCATCTGCATTTGGAATTGACAAGCTGTCGACCTGCAAAACAGTCGCTGTGAAAATGCTGAAAGGTACAGCCGCGATTTGTTGACCGCCTCAGCTCTGAGCTGAAAGGATGATGACTGTCCGGTTTTGTTCATTTTCTGTCAACAGCTACGTAATAGTCCCCCCCGTTACAAAGTGTCAACCATGCATCAGAAACAATTGCACCTTTATTGTTTGTTAAGACACAATACAATACTTCAAAAAAAGCATTTCAGGGCAGGCATTTGTTTCTTATACACACAACGCATTCAAATGGCTATGGCAGCCCATGTGTGTACAATTAGCCCTCACACATGGGGTATTGGTTCAAAGCAGGCGTGCAATGACTGTTCGTTATACAGACTATTTTAAGTTGAAAGCTAAGCAAGGCCTGAAAAGAGGAGGAATGTCGGCAGATTTCGATATCACGGTAACAATCTCTGTCAGTGTCCAAGAGCTCCAGGTGACATGAAGGTCAAAAGTGTAAGGTGCACTTGAAGCCAATGCAAAAAAAAGGTCTTTTTTCCAGTGATTCCACAGCAGATGTTTCTCAGACATTTTTGAGTAGGACCCAACTCTTCTCATTCCTCAGCACTTCTTACGCATGAGCACAGAACTTACGTACGATATCATCTGGCAGTTGTACCCTTAAAGTACGAGTCTGTCCTCATCTTACACAACATATGTACTACAACAAATTGAAAACAGCTACGAGCTCTGTATGTATTTTTAAAATTCTAAGGCAGCTTGTTACAGTGAAATAGTGACGATGATACATTTCACAAGCTTATAGAAAGTTTATTGTAATTTATTGCTACAGAATTATTGTTTCGCAAGCAGATGTAAATTTATTTCAACATAATACTTCCCCTCTACATGGTTTTGGTAAATAAAATGTTTTACATCTGCCTTTAAACCAATACATTCAGAAGAATAATAACCACAAAAGTAAGGTTCCTAGACTGTATCCACATGAAAATGATAAATCAGACTTTTCCATGGCCACCTCAGTCTCAGCATTTATGTGTCGTTTGAATTAATCATAGAGTTGAAACTTAACGGGATGCAACTCCATGCACATAGTCCGCTATAATGAAAAGCAGTGAACTCCACTAAAAAAATCATCCTCCCATAAAAATGACAAAGTCAAAATTGTTCCAGCTGCCGTAGAAGGAGGTGACTTCCTGATGATACAGTGATCAGCAATCAGACCACAGAATCCAGAAACTCTAGTCATTGCAAAACACAATACTACAACAAGCCACAACTGACCCCTCCATTCAAAAGGTCCCTGGGAAAGGAAAGAAAGCTACTCGATGCATGACCAAGAGGTAGAGCCAATATATGATTAAAAATCATCTTCCTCTGAACGAAAGTGAATGTCGGGGTTCTGACATAGGTGCTCATTGAGAGGGAGGGAGGACTCTCCTGGATCCTTTTCGGGGGCATTGTTCCTAAAGCTTGACTCATACCACAATCTCATGTAAAACAGAGACCAGCAAAAGAGGATGAGTCACCAGATGGGTTTTAAACCCTAGGAAACTCAAGGTGTGAAAAAAAAAATTCTCTCTCATGCTCCATGGCCTCACCAGGGTCTCTGAGATGGTGTTCTTGGCCCAGATATCTGCCTCTTGTGACATGCCTGCTCCCTGCTCTGAGAACAAAGTGCAATTTAATCGCCACTTTTGTGGAAAGAAAAGTGTTCACAGCTACAGAGTATACCGGTGTCATATGTGTATTTCGGACTGTATAATGTACAACCCTCTCGTGTGAAGATCAGTCTTTAAATATGAGGCCAGAACTGTGTTTTTTTTCAACGTGTTCGCTAACTGCATTAAATCTCATGAGTGTCTCATATGCGCTCTAATTCTTTTCACATGTTCATACAGGCAATTATTTCATACTGAAATACAGAGCACATTGATTTTTTTTTCTTCTGAATGATCTGTGTGGGGAGGAATTTTAAAAATCTGCTGATCTTAAATCAACTGATAAGGCAAAAAGCTGTTGTTTATTTTGTGTCCACACTTTTCTGAGAATTTCAGACTAGAACAAGATCGACTGGGGGGGGGGGGGGGGGGGCTGGCAGCTGATATCTCTAGGACCTTGGAGGAGACTTGAAAGACTGAATTCATTTCCTAAAACCAGATAAAAATCCATCAAAATATTCAAACTCTCAGTCCATTTCAACCTCTGCTGAGCATCTGCAAGTAATGGATTTTGAGGACAAAAGACTATGAATCTAAACCTTTTGGGGGAGGAATTATAGGCGATTATACCATTACATTTTGTAAAGTTACTTTCTGCTCCACTGTGTCTGGTGTAACAGTCCTCTCTGTGTTTCTAACAGGGGGAGCTACGAGTAACGAGTGCAAGGCCCTTATGTCAGAGCTGAAGATACTGATCCACATTGGTCATCACCTCAACGTGGTCAACCTGCTTGGAGCCTGTACCAAGCCTGGAGGTGGGGTGCCAGGGGCTGAATAGACCTGCCACAGGGCTGACATCCACTCCTCACAAATTCTGAATTAAATATAATAACTGGTGCTGCGGTCAGCAGGAAAGTAGATTTGTGTGGCTATCAGAAAGACAGCATCCTCATTGGTGGTCTGACACAGTCAGTTTGGTATTGACGTAAATGTCCAGATTATCAGATAAGTATGCTTGTAAAACTATATTATCTCAGATTACTTCATAAATGATGTCTAGCCAGGGGGCCTACATCTCCTTAGCATAGTTCTTCATCTTTTACATTCTTGCTTTTATCTAGGATTCCACGCTAATGGGCAGTTTTTCATTTTTTGTATTCCATTTTTCCATGGTGTTTTCCACAATGACCGTACTGGTGCCTTGCAACTTTCTCACGATTTGCTCAATTTATACTAGGGAAGGAATCTGTCGTGCTCCCCCAAAACTTGCTCGCTTATATAGTCATGTTATGGACACTGTCAAAACAAGGACAATGTAAAAAGCTATCTTACAGGAACTGTAGCAAGCGAGCTCTGGTTTGGGGACCATGTTAGTGTTAAGGTAACTAAAAGGGTCACTAAATATTTATGGCACATAGTAGATATTGTGTAAGTGTTTATCAACTCTCGTCTTTTGTGCCCATCCAGGTCCCTTGATGATAATAGTAGAGTTCTGCAAGTACGGAAATTTGTCCAACTACTTAAGAAGCAAGAGGGGTGATTTCATTGTCTACAAGGTAAATCAAAGGCTGCAACCCAGAGAGGTTCAAAAGACCTTGGTACATCTTATTCTTTTACCCCAATGAGTTGGCTCTAGAGGCCTCACAATGTTGAGTTTTTTGGGTGCCGTGCAAAGACCCAGAGTAGCAGCAGTGCAGAGGTCCCGCGTGACAGGAGTTGGTGACTTTGTGTATCGTCGGCAGAACCAGGACGGTAAGGGCGTGACGTCGGGGTCGGGCAGCAACCTGAGCGACCTCATCAAGCGCCGCCTGGAGAGCGTTGCCAGCACAGGAAGTTCAGCCAGTTCCGGCTTCATCGAAGATAAGAGCTACTGCGACTCGGAGGAAGATGAGGAAGGTAGCGGCCGAACGTCTTCCTTCCCCACTCCCCTGTCCCCCCCCGCTTCACCCCGCTCCCTACCTGACCCTGTGCTCAAGGCTCTCTCCATTGTTTTCATCCCAGAATCTGATAGGCCGTTTCCTCCTGTGTCCACAAAATGCAATTTAAGGCACAGGAACCTGCGTTCAGCCTGCTGCGTTGGGGGGTTTGCATGGTCCTGGCGCATCACTGATGCTGTCAGACACATGTTATTCCCAGGGTTGACAAACTGTTTACTCAGGTGGGCCGAGAGAGGGACTTCACAGGGTCTGAAGTACAAAGCCCCCCCGCAGAGTCCCATTAAGGAGAGGCTTGTTTCAAGCAGTGGCTCAAAACAGGAGGACGTGCCTCTTTTTTTATTTTGAGAGGATGTTTTTTAAGCTGCAGCAACTGGAAGCGGATTCACATCTGCAGACTGATGCAATGATATCAGTAATAACCTGAAAATGCCAGTTATGTGGGATCGGCCCATGAAATCAGCAGACCACAGAGAAAAAGGAAGTCATCTATTTTCATTTTACGTCCCTTGACTCTGTTTAGGCGGAATATTTTACGCTTTTGATGGCTGCATTGATGAATAAATCTGTCATCACACTAGCCTGTGTGTCATTCCCATCTTTAATTACTGTTGGAAAAAAATTGTTTTTTATGGAAATGCTCTTTATTTCATTCACTGATCACCATGAATCTCTGCCATCCACAGAACCAGAAGACTTGTACAAGAGAGTTTTAACTATGGAGGATCTGATTTGCTACAGCTTTCAAGTAGCAAAGGGCATGGAATTCCTGGCCTCACGAAAGGTACACCACTCCTGAAGCCAATCGCTGCCTTTAAAACAAAACTTTACACTTTGACTTCTAAATTAATCTAAGAGTTACAGAGAAAGCATTTTGATTAACGTGTTAATTTATTATATGGGGCCAGAAGGCACCCTAACCTTGGTACTCAGTCTTGCTGATTTTGAAAAAAAGAAAAAAAAAAAGACCTTCTTATATTTTGGCAGCTGTGGAAGGTCTCTTTTGTCCGAAACCATTGCGCATTGAACTTATACAAATGACGTCCCTGGTGTGCGTAAGAACACATTACCCTATTAGTCAGTGCCTCGTTCAGATTGATGGCCGTTCAGTAACTTGCAGAGAGCGGATGGGCCTAATTACACTGTGGACCCAGCGCAGTAAAAGGCTTATTAGAAAGAATAGCTTTACCCTGGATGTGGAACATGCCATGGCAGTATCTGACTGATGGCTGTTCCATATGCACATCTCAGATGCCCTGTATTATTACACCTTTGGTCCACATGTTCAGACGGACGAAGCTGGACCACACATGTTTTATATTAGAGGGGCATCGATATCGCACAATCGCTCTGTGCTACTGCAGAAAAAAATAAATGCGATGAATATCATTCGTTCATCATAATACAGTGTTGTGTGTTTCAAGTCAAAACTCAGTCCTTCTAAACACATCAGTCTAGATGACTAAATCATTCTTTTGGTTGTTCTCATCTTTTTTTTTTTTAAAGTGCATTCATCGGGATTTGGCCGCCAGGAATATCCTGTTGTCCGAAAACAACGTCGTCAAAATATGTGACTTCGGGCTTGCAAGGGACATCTACAAAGACCCAGACTACGTGCGCAAAGGAGACGTTAGTATTCATGCGTCCTTCTATTTAGGGCTGGGAAATCCAAAGGGCCAGGGCAGTTAGTCTGTCTGGGTAGCCCTGTGGCCTGCTGTGGCAGAATGCACTGAAACTTCTATTTGTAATACAGTCTTTCACAAGCAATCAACCTGACTGACAGCACAATAACCTTCTGCTACCACTCTCTTGGCAAGGAAGAAGAGGCATGAAAAATCAAATCATTCTGCTAATGCCAAACACCCCCCACCCCACCCCCTCACCCAATAGCTCACAGCTACGATGCAACCACCACATATTTCTCGTGTGATGCAGAATGGCCAAATCCACTGCTTGAGGTCATTTTCAGTAAAACAGCCAAAGACAGATTACTTAAAAACTTCGATACCCACCCAACCGTCCATCACATATAGCACTCTGAAGGGGAGTGCAAACAACTCTATCAGTGCAAGACCGGACATTAAAATAATAAGGAGCTTTCGTTTTAGGAGAGCTCTAATCTTCACCTCTCTCCTCAGGCCAGACTGCCCCTGAAGTGGATGGCGCCTGAGGCCATTTTCGACAAGATCTACACCACGCAGAGTGATGTGTGGTCCTTCGGAGTCCTCATGTGGGAGATATTTTCATTGGGTAATTATCAGTCGTCAATAGGAATAGGAATGATTCACCACTTTCTCTTGCCACCCACTCAAGCGGCCCTCTCATTTGTAACAACGGTGTACTCCTTTTCCTCAGAATGCAAGTAGAAAGATCCACAGTTCGGCACCCCTGAGGGTTTCTTGCCTCATATAATCCGTGTCTTAAATCATCTAAGAGCAATATGGTTTCAGAACTAACCCCAAATCAACCAGAACTGAGACTCATAATTTTGCCCCAGATTGCACCAGTGTCTGTAGAAATCTATTACTGTTCACTCTGTTTAAGCATTCATTGTTATTCTGCTCCTCTGCTGAGGGTTCACAATGGTAATTTGTGTATTTGCTTTACGGCTTCACCGAACATTGCCCAGTGTGCAATGAATCAACGAAGACATTGATTCATTTTGTTTATTCGATTTCTACAAAATCAATATATTTATGGGACTGAAATGCTCTTTTAGGAACCCTGTACATGGGAAAGAACATGAGATTACAACATAACACAACATGGAAAGTCCTTAATCAAAGCTCCTCATGTTACTATGGAAAATTAATGGAGTGAAAATGAGAGTCCCTACGCATGCTATGAGCCATTAGGTTCTTCCACATGTAGGGGGCCAGATGTAGTCTTGTCTGGTACTACTTCATTGTCCATTTGGGAAAAACAAGCTGTGCAATAAGCTTTAAAGAAACAATTTTCATGCTGCTGGAACAAAAACGTTAGTGAACACTGACAGTGATTTTTTTTTGTCACAGATAAGGACCATTAGAAAGAGAGAATTCCTCCTCTTTGAAGTAGACATTTTTCCCAGCCGGCAATGCAAACTTGCAGTAACTAAGCAGCCGATCACTGTAAATGTTTGCTCCTGCTGTGGAACCCTGGTGACCTTTTAGACTGCATTGTATGTATGTCTATGACTGTCTTGTGTACAGGGCTATAGAGCTGACCAAGTACTTCCACTGCTAGGCACATACGTGACTATGTCCACCACCCTTGGAACGCACCCAAATGTATGGCTTTGAATCAATCTAAAGGCGGTGTGCTTTGTAGGTCAGGCCTAGTGTTAACTTGAAGTTGTACTTGTTCGTTGTGCAGGCAATGTTGTGGTTTTTGCAGTAGCTTTTCACACTACCATGAGGCAGACTCTCAACCTCACGCATCTGGCTGGCATTAACTACATCTTACAGAGAGCAATCAGAACACAAAAGGGCTCACAGCAATTGCTAACAGCACGGCTTGCAACATGATAGTGTTTGCAGGTCAAAAGTTTGCGCCAGTCTCAAAGTGCACACATATGCATATTATGATACCACACAAATTCTGTGAGCTAGGGCTTTGTCTTGTTGTCTTGTTGGATTTCCTATTCTTGTTAGTGTAGGTGTCACCACTTCAGCTGCACCACATTTGTATTGTCACACTTGAGCTGTACTGCAATTCATTTTAGAAAAGCTTTTTAATGCCAATGGAAAGACATCATACATCTTCTTTCAAAATGCATTATTAGTGATATCCCACCAGACCGTCACGTGTTATCTGATACTATGTCAGAGAGTTCCATCAAGCACACAAAAAATATTGCTTTGTGAGTCATGATGGTTTAATGGATTATAATGAGCAATATTTTAAAAAAATACATTACAGTGGATACTTATCTTGGCAGTTCCACTGAGCTGAGATTTTTCATCCCTGTTTACTTTGGGAGAACATTGGGCATCAATTGTAACTTTGATAGTCGTACATTAACTTCACTGTCAACAGACTGCAGTGTGTGGCCTACTGTATCCGTGCGCTCCGGTTGTGTTATTAAACTGTGTGTGTGTATTTATACTGTTTATAATGTAGTCATGTTGTTAAATCTGTTATGAAACACTCTGCGCTGCGTTTTGGGCCTGTCGTTAGCTGTCTTTAATGTAACCCTGTTTGTACCCATAATATGTGGGGTAGCAGTGTGGCATAGTGGTAAGGCGCGGGGCTTGTAACCGAAAGGTTGCTGTTCAATTGCCCACTGGGGCATTGCTGTTGTACCCGCGGGCAAGGTACGGGCAAGGTAACCCACAGTTGCCTCAGTAAATATCCAGCAGTAAAACTGTGAAATCTGTAAGTGGCCCCGGATAAGAGCGTCCGCTTAGATGACAATAATATGTAATATAGCTCTGTATTTGTCAATGTCTCACAGGTAGCATGACTCCCTGCTGTGTCTCTGTCTCAGGTGCCTCACCATACCCAGGCTTGCACATCAACGAGGAGTTCTGCTGCAGACTGAAGGAAGGGACCAGGATGAGAGCACCTGAGTACTCCTCTCCCGAAATGTGAGGAACCCCCCCGGTGCTTTATTGCTCACACCGTAAATCTGATCTGCGACGTTTTCCTATCCCCAGAGCCCTCGCTCACATTGCCATCTGTCATCAGCGGGTTTTTCACCGTCGGTCTGTCTCATTACTCTGTGTCGCACACAGGCTGTGGGTGATACTGCTGTAAATTTGTAGTTTCATATTAGTATATATTTATGTTTTTATATTACGGTGGGCATTTCTCTCAGTGGAGGTGCAGCAGCTAGTCCAGAGGCAGGTTTGAAGGGACGTAATATGTGAAGTTCTGCATCTCTCCACGGGAGAAAGCAGATCAAGGCTCAGCCTGAGAGAACGCACACAGACGTGCCTTGCTCAGCCCTCTCCAGGGATGGTAACTTGGGCACGTGCTCAGAATTAGAAAAGCAGTAGAAGGGGGAAGAAACCCTTCAGACTGATACAGTTGAAAAGAAAAAGCGTATCTTGTTTCACGACGGGGGACTCCCGAGCGGACGGCCAGGTTTGAGGAGAACTGCAGGCGACTGTGCGGAGACTGCAGGAGACGGACAGGGAGCCTGGTGATTGGCAGGGAGCAGAGGGGCAGCGGGCATTCGGGGCTGGGATTGATTTCTGACAGAATCCGGTGCAGCAGTAACCCAGCCCCACCATCAAAGGAGCCGGCGCACCCGGGAGACGCGGGGCGGCCGGACGCGGTGGCAGGACCCCCTGCCCCCCCTCCATCCCCCCCGGGGGGCTCCAGCAGCCAGGGTCTCGGATGGAATGCCCTCCCTGTGGGGCCGAGGGTCTCAGACAGAGGACAGCAGTGAATGATTTTGAAACTGAACCGCAGTGGTGGAAGTGCGCTACTTTGGTGTCAGAGCTGTCAGTGTGGAAGAGACGTGGCCCAAGAGAGCTGTGATTGCTGATTGTACAGGCTGGTAACACTGACCAACCCCTCCACGCACACACACACACACACACACACACACATACATCTGGTAGCCTTGGTCTCTGGCTCTGTCTGATTGGGGAATGGATTAATTACCTGCAATCAATGAGAGTCCTCCTTACATTCCCTCTATCTTATTCACCAAATGATTCATTTGCACGTTTCCTTTGTATTTTGCAAATGTAATATAATCAGCCTCCTCTATCTTATTCATTTGGATGTGGTGCATTCTTGTATTCTCAGCCCACTCAGACCTACCACAGCACACTGAGTACAGCAGGAGGGCATGAAAGACGATGATTGGAGACGATCTGTAAAATATGAACCAGACTTAAGTTTTTAAATACAACAAAACACAGTAACAGCCCTCTGAGACGCTGTGGGAACCTAGTCTTGTGTAATGTCCTGCCTTAATCAGCTCTGAAGTAAGCGCAGAGTCTGGTTATTGCGCTCATTTTTTTACACAGGGTGAGAGTTGTACATTAACTGAGCATGTACACTAACTAGTGGATCAAACACCCGAATAAGACCTGCACTTCCACAAAGCACTGTGTAGGCCTCAGCCCCAGTCTTCTTAGCATCCCTGACCTTGACCCTCACCTTGCCCCCCCCCGCCCCCCCCCCCCGCCCCCCCGGCCGTCCCTACGGTATGACTGATGACAGGGGCTCAGAGAAGGTGCAGGAGATGCTCAGCGGTAAATCTGCAGCGTTCTGGACATCACTTTATCTGGAATTTGACCCTGCTAAACCGGGGACTCGGGCCTGATGCACCCGTGGAGGAATGTGTAGGACGGTTTCTGCAGCCCTGGGGAATAAGAAGGAGGGTCCACCTCCCACAGCTCTCCAAACATCATCCGCCCCCGAGACGTTTGCACATTAACCGCGGGAGCACAACAACACCGAAGCTCCAGAAAGCCATCTGCGCCCGCCGAGAATGATTTCCCTTCAGACTCAGAAAAAAGACAATCTATTCCCATTTGGAGTCCGACAGGAAGATGGCTGGGGTTCACATTGTTGAGGGATAGAATGTCTCCCCGGTCCCTTGAGGTGCCGGCAATCACTGGGCCATCATCATTTGGGCTTCCGGGCAGTGTCAAAGTCCTCCCACCTGGGGAGCACAATTAATTAAAAGGGGGAATCACAGCAGAGCTGTTTCCTTCAGCTAATCTCCTCTGGGCTGAGGAGCAAAACGCCTCAACGCGAGACGTCGAGGTGCCCTAAACGCAAACACAGATGGAGAGGGTAGAGGGTAAGAAGGGGGAACGGCGGAGGAAGTAATGAACCATCTGCTTTTGTTGCAGTTTTCCCCCCGATGCCCAGACACCTCAATCTGGCTCAGAAAATAACGGCGCTAATGGACGGGCGGCCGTGTTTGCGTAAGGGCGTGCGAGTGGGAAATAAACAGCAAGGTGGAATCAGGATGGGGATCCATCATCTGCAGGCTTCACTCGCCGGCGCCCTGCAGTTCAGTTTAAACACAGGCTTCAGTGTTCCATTTCTGCCGTGCCCCCACGGCGCAGCGGAGGCCTCCGCTATAGGCCACTGCCATGGAAACGTGAACGGGACTGAGACGTCCCACACGGTCGGAGACGCTGACAGCCCGTCACCACCGAGAAGGGGCTCCTCTGCTCGAAATGTTCACAGCGAAGCCGGCAGAATGGAAACACCCGCGTGGTCACGTGACCCCCGCTGAAGCTATTTAGCGTGAACAGTTAGATAACAACAGTTTGAAAAGAGGGTCGCCCCCGCTGGTCTGCTTCGAATTGCAAACACGTCCCTGCTTTTGTAGGTTGTGCTGTAGGTATGCAGACCCATATCTGTAGGTTTGCGCTTTGCTGTAAATGTCACTTCGTCTTCTGACTGCTTCCTTACTGTTCCATGGAGGCTCATGCAACTAACCAGTATGTGCACAGCTGAACTGTACTGAGTGTTCCCCGTTAGCCAGTCCACCTGCTCCAACACTCAATGACTTGTGGAGGGCTTTTATTTCCCTCTTGCAGTTTCATGAGTGACGTGTTCAGTATGTGTTTATGGGCTGCCTGTTGATGAACCTCTGTGTCCCTCAGATACCAGACAATGCTGGACTGCTGGCAGGGGGAGGCTGCGGACAGGCCCACCTTCACGGAGCTGGTGGAGAGGCTGGGAGACCTGCTCCAGGCCAACGTGCAGCAGGTTAGAGGAGGGGACACCAGGAGGGTGGATCTGCATTAGAGATGCACATTACGTCTACATCAGCTAAAGCTGTACTGTCAGTAAAGGACACATATACACACACACACACACACACACACACACACACACATACCTCAGGGAATCCCACACCATACCAGAGGAATGGTGCCAGTAGGTCTTGACAACCTGACTGAACAATGAAATTGTGTCACCGATCTGGGAAAAGCGAGCTTCAAACATTCAGGAAACGGCCTGGATCCACACTTGAAAGAGCTGGGGTGGCTGGAGGCACGAAGAGATGTGGCACCCAAGGGAGTGCTGCGGGTAACTGGAGGAGGAAGTCACACTCACCACTTCCAGTCCCTGCTTCCTCTGAATGAGAGAGAGAGAGAGAGAGCAAGAGGGAGAGAGAGAGCATGAGAGAAGGGAGTAAGAGGGAGATAACAAAAGGGAGAAAGCGACAGAGGGACAGAGAGTGAGAGAGGCCGAGAGAGAGAGAGAGAGAGAGAGAGAGAGAAAAGAAAGAGCAAGAGGGAGATAGAGAAAGAGAGAGTGAGAGGGGGACAGAGAGAGAATAAGAGAAGAGAGAGCAAGATGGAGACAGAAAGAGAGGGAGAGGAAAGAGTGCAACAGAGAGAGAGAGAGAGAGAATGTGAGAAGAGAGCAAGATGGAGACAGAAGGAGAGAGAGAAGAGAGAGCGATGGAGGAGAGTGAGAGAAGAGAGCAAGATGGAGGCAGAGAAAGGGGGAGAGGGGAGAGAGTGACAGAGGGAAAGAGAGAGAGTGAGAGAAGAGAAAGGGAGATGGAGAGGTGTGGGGAGAAGGGGGCAGACAAAAAAGTAACCATGGCTGGGATTCCTAAAAACCCGAGCATTAAAGTGTGAGTTACAGTCAAGCAAATAACAGTAGCTCCTTCAGAATAGCGATGGGCCTCGTGTCCTGGCAGCTCATGAGTCACACACACACACACAGATCCATGGGGAGGGAGCAATGGAATCAGACTGGAGAACGATCGGGGGTGTGGGGATGGAGATAAGAGGGGGCCGGGTGCTGAAACACGTGTAGAGAACACACACAGAAGCTCACAAAACTTTCCAGACTCGATTCAAACCACTGGAGAGACAGTCTGGAATACAATGAGCCTTGAAAGATCGCAGATATTCTGTTAAACGAAGGTCTGTCACCTCCAGCTGTGTTAGTGTTTTTTTTTTCAGGCTTAAGTCTAGAGCATACAACTGTGGACCTGAGTGAAGCTCAATGTTAATTTGATGTGAGTTTTCTGTAAATCCTGTTGAAGCTTTGCACATGCCTGGTGATGTAGTACATCAGCTACAGGGCATAAATCTTGTGTCACGTACTTATGAGCCACATTAAATTGCTCCAGTGAGCGCATATGAAGTGTGGTTCTTTTTCTGGAGGGCCTGAAAAATTTCTCCAGAATCCGCATTTGGTGTCGGCTTTCACCAGAAATATCGCCAGCACACAGTGAACGGTGACAGTCCAACAATACATACATTGTTCCAGCAATCTCCCACTATTTATCATTACATCTCCCATAGAATCTCGAACAGCACAGAAGCAGCCAGAAAGACGTAGAAGAAAGATATATTCACAACAGGATGTGAGCTTCAATCCAGAAACATGTGGTGGACAGCAGGGGAAGATGAGCTTATTGAGTTGTGGCCAGAGCATGAGTGTTTATTTGATCCGTCCACAGAGACCCACTGTGACAAATAACAGAAGTGCGATACTTAAATGGAAAGAAATTGTCAGCCAGCTTGGAAGAAACGATAGGTGATTTTGTGTGTCCCCGAGTTATGGTCTGTACTTTAAAACCCCCAGTGCAAGATAAAAAAAAAAAAGTCTCAGTAATCTCATTAATAATTTTAATCACAGTCAGAGTCACAGACTGAGCAGTTCCGCGAACAGATGCTCATGTAGTGTGACACGTACTGTATTCTCACTGTACACTTTAACAGCTTTTATACAGTATACTTTAGGGTTTAAAACAGCCAAATAGGTCTGAGTGAGTACACAACAACATTGCTAAAACTTAATTTCTAACAGGTTTCAGGTATGACACTGAATGCTCAGTTGCGTAGTGTAGAGTGTAGAGATTCTTTAGGCTCTGTGTAGCGTAGGTACTGTCCCTCATGCTTTCTGCTCTCGTTGGCTTTTTCAGGAGGGCAAGCACTACATCCCCATAAACACGGCCCTGCTGACGAAGGAGGGCAAGCCCTCCGGCACCTCCATTGCAGAGGAGACCTGCGACGCTCCCGTCTCTCACAGGGACTCGGGGAGCGGCTGGTAAGTAGGGGGCCCTCCTTTCTCCTGCTGAGAAACGCAGTCCGCCGGAAACCTCCTAATTCCAATCAGGTCTGCACCAGGGAGCGACTACGGCGGGGCGGCGTGAATTTACTGCCACGCATCTGTAAAAGTCAACTGAGCATGAAATGATGATAGCACACATTTAGCACGAAGCCAGCTCTTTCACGTAAGCGCACGCCTGGCTGCTCATAAAGTATGTTTTTATTGTTCCGCATTTTCAGTTCATCGGTAATACATGGCATCTTTTAAAAAAATCCAGATATTTTTTCTAAATTTTCATTTTTGCATCCTTCCATTTGCATGAATTTAGGTTTTGTGAGTGTTTTTGACTCTGATGTAGTGAGTGTTTTTGACCCTGATGTAGAGTCCAGCTAGCAGCCCTAGTGCCAGATTCATGCAATGTAAGTGAATTAAAAACAGGGGAAACTCGCTGGCTACGTCAGCTGCTTTCCCACAGTGGGTGTTAGCAGAACCTAGGGGATGGACCGCGGCCAATTTTAATCAACATTTTCTTTTTTTTTTCCTTCCTTTTCCCTAATTTCAAATGAGGATGTGGAAGGCAATACACTAGCCTCATCCGCCCTCCTGTTAAGTAGCATATTGGCTCTGGCTAAGAACAAGGGAGGGTTCAATAGAGTTTCGATGAGAAACACGTAACCTGATAACACCGTCGCTGCGATGGTGAGAGAGTTCAGCTCGCTGATACCCCTCTGAGGAATTTCCTCTGAAACCACAGCCCCTGATGTGGGATTTATGTCCAGTTGGAATAATATTTGTCAAGATTTTATATTTTCACAAGTACTACCAGTGTATTTTTTCTAGGGATGATGATGAAGTGAGCTGATGACATTTATCCCTAAAGTTGAATTAAGCAGCTATACGATTCCTTCCATGCTGAAAAACAAAAATGTTAAATAAGAAATAGCTTGGGTTTGTTTTCAAAGATTAAGCTTTCTACTGACACGACAATATATATTATTGTTCTAAATCAATTAAGTATTTTTGTATATTTTTGTGTATTTTTATTGAGTGGTGAGACTTAATTGAATAGGATCTGACTGATGGGATTTTCCCCCACAGCAATATCAAGATTCGCCCTGCCAGCGTGAAGACCTTTGACGAGGTTACCATGGAGACTGACACCAACGAGTCCCATGAGGTGAGGAGCTCCCTCTTGCCCTCCTCTCTCACACCCTCTGACCGCCATGTGACCCAGGTAAACAACTTAGCAGGCCATTTCAACGCAACTTCAAGCAAACACATGCAGAATCGGCAGCGTGTAATCCAAAGTGAATTTTATGTACTAGAAGAGAGTTAAAAATCTGCATTTTAATTGAAATATTAATTTAGCAGATGCCCTTGGTTTCAGTGCTCAGCTAGCTGTTTCCAGGACAGGCTAAAGCCCTGGCTGTGGTTGTCAGGACTGCAGCCCAACAGCACACACGCCCCAAGTGTGACCCCCCCTCCTTGTGTGTTCTCCCTGTGCAGGGGGGCCAGTCAGACAGCGGGTTGGGCCTGTCCTCCGACGACATGAAGACCCTCAAGCGCCTGGAGTCCCTGGCCAGGCCCTTGAGCATAATGGCTCTAGCGTAAGTACATGCAACCCGTTTAAAACCCTGTCACTGACAGATTCCAGAGCCACAACACCTGCCCAACCCCGATCCCCAGACGGACAACCTCTGTGCCGGAGTGTAGATTTTGGGATTGTCCAGAAAGGAAGCTGGGGTGGGTTCCACAGCCCCCCACCCACATGTTTCTAATGGGTGGCAGGAGAAGGGAGGAAGGAGACTATGGCTTGGTGGAGGGACATTGTGCAAAGCCACAGTTACAATGCAGATTCTGGGGGATTCTTTGATTCTGGGTGAAGTGAATGTTTTGCCACTGGGTGCTTTAGAGAAGGGAAGTTTTGGGGGGTTTCCTAATCGTCCTGTCTGGGTGGGGCTGTCCTTGACCTTCGGACGCAGTCTGGTGTCCCCATAGGGGCTGGCTGTCACACATCACTCAGAGGGCCAGCTCATCAGGCCTGGTGTTAGCAGACGTTAAAGACACAGAGGGGACGAGTGTAGTACACAAGCACTCTCAGCAGAGAGCCCCTAATGGATGTTATCTCGTCTAGTCCCTCAGCAGACAGGCCTAATATGGCCCTGACAGCTGGAGTGAAGAGTGTGGACTCAGAGCTAACATTAAGCTGGTGTTTAAAAATGCCAGCTCCACGGCTTGAAGACTCAAGAGCTGATGTTATGATAGCTCCTGTCATAAACCCCTGTAAAATATTCATGGTTTCCCATCGCCCTGGACTCCTGGACTATATCCTGCTGTGTCTTTTAGATGATTGACATCACAGAGACTGTTTATGGTCTCCAGCAGCCAAGGCAGGGGTTAATCCAAAGAGGTTAGCCCTCCCAGAATCATTAATTACCCTCAGGACTACATCCCACTGCTAATGCTGAGCGTCACCCCCTGAGCAGTTTTAATTTCAAACCTGGGAATGCATTTGCTAAGTTTGGAAAGACTGCAGGCCCGTGGGCTGTACAGGGACAGAACCGGTGGGATTGCACCTGACCTGGTCAAACTTGCTCGCTGTGTGGTCGGGCCCGGTCGGTGCCTCTTTCAGTCACACCTCTGTCTGCCGGGACAGGGCCAAAGCACACAGATAACGCTCCGCTGGCATTTCCACTCGCTTCAACACCAGGAAATTAAAGAGCGTGCGAGATAAGAAACCCTGGCAATGCAGTGCAGTGCAAGATGCACACAGGGCAGAATCTCTCCGTTGCCTGCGAATCCAAATTTTCCAAACCCCCGTACTCGTTCGCCGTTTCAAATCAAGCGAGCGGAACCCCAAACAAAAGAAATTAAAATATGCAAGAATGCCGTAATAAATGGCCAAAACATAAATGAAACAGCTGCGGAGGGAGTTGGTGCTGAGTCCGATATGAATTTACGAGGCGTGTTTTCCCCTCCCCTGCATGATTAATGACGCCCCCTGGAAGCCGAATAAACATGCCGCGAGGGCCCCGGCCACATTAAACGCATTCTGTCTGCCCTCCCTCAGCAACCATTGTCTCCGCGTCCCGCGTAGCCGTCATTCCATTCACGCCGCCACTCTCTCTCGCGCCGAGCCTCCCTCGCCGTCCCCGCGCGACACACGCTGGGCACGGAGCCGCACAGGGGCCCGAAACCCGCGGGCCGGCGGGCACGGCTTCACCCGCCGAAGAAAAGTATCCCGCGCCAGGGCGTGGAACGAGCAGGAGGGGGGGGGGGGCGCGGCTCCTGCCGAGTGACCACTCCATCACTGTCACCTTTGACCCGCTGAGGTTTTATGAGGCCGTCCTTGGCCGTCTGTGTCCACCCCCCTACTCCCTGGCTGTGCTTTTGAGCTGCAGAATTCCACCTGGCACACCCTGCTCCCCCGGCGTCTACACAACAGACTGTTGTCCTGTTGATTACAGCTCTTAAACTGATCCTAAACACGCCAGCCCACTTATATATTCTTACATAATGCTCCTCAAAAGCCCTAAACACACAGGAAAACATCAACACAGACCACATAGTTTAAGTCAGGGGTTCCAGAGGAGGGTCTTCGGGGGATACGGTTCAGGGATCCCCTGGTTTATTTAAGGAATGTTGAAGTCCTTTAAAACAGGCTGTGTAGTGTCATATTGAAATCCCCCCCCCCCGTGGAAGAGAATGTACTCACGCCGCACAGACATCATGAGCTCCACCAGCCCTCCTGTGTCTAATACCTCTTTATCTCTCCTCTCCAGGATAAAAGCAGCGAGTAAGAGCAAGGAGTCTGTGCTGTTGGAAGGGGAGAAGGACAAGTACCAGCCACCTGTCCCGGATTTGGACCTCAGCCTGGAGGACCCGTCCCTGGACCCGGCTCTGGAATGCCACAGCCCGCCGCCCGATTACAACTACGTGGTCCGCTACTCCGCCCCGCCCGTCTAGCCCTGAACCCTGTCACGCCCGCCAGGTGTCGCCCTCAGCCAGTCCTGCCCTGAAGAATCCGATTGACTGCCTCAAGACACGCCTTTCCCCCTCCCTCTGCCCTCTCCAGCACCCCTGCGGCTCTTTCTGGAGTGTCTCTTTTTCACTCTTAGTCTGAGGTTTCTTCATTTTTTTCCTCCCTCTGCAACACAGCACTCTAAAACAATGCCTGTGGTGTCAGTCAAGACCTCCAAGTAGCTACGGGATTAAGGAATTAAGAAACGAAACAAAGTCAATATGCCGTTTTATTGGAACAGACAGAATAATTAAAAAACACAGACCCAGAGACAGACAGATTTTTTTCCCCAGAGTTCAAATTTCATATCTGTTCATCATCTACCAACACTTTTCAAAGAGAGGCCACCTGTTGGGGTCATCATACTGGTATTCAGAGGCATTTGACTTCCAGCTTCTTCGGGTCTTCACAGAGTGCTGCAAAAATATCCCACAAGCCACTGTGATATCCGTACATTCAGATAAACAGGCTCAGGTATTATAATCTACTGTGAAAATCAGGCAGCATTGCTGGTGTTGTACAGATTAATTTACAGTCAGTCAACTGTACTTTCTCTCCACTGAAGTGTGTTGGAAGCTGGTCGTAAATGAGGGGGTGTCATTGTAACCGAGTTATAGCCATTAAAAGGGCACAACAAAGGAAGTGTTTATTATGGATAGATTCTAGGTCGTCTCTGTACATATTTTTAATGAAATGGAAACTGGAAAGTTTTGTATATTTTTTTCATTTTGTTATATTTTTATTTGCTTCAAGGTAGCAATAAAACAATGAAGAAGAATATTTTTGAAAAAATGGAAAAGACGTGGAACAAAATCTGTAAGGATATTCCTCTGCTGGGACCTCACATTTTTAAAGTTACTGGCAGACAGATCATACGATAGGACCATTAATAATTGACAGTGCAGTCTGAAAGCATTCCTCACCTGAATAACCAAGTAAATTGAATCCCTAGTCCTTCTGGGAAGACTCCCATCACTTTAATTGGGTCCGCAGCTCACTGTGGCATGTTTTATCTCTGTTACTCAGGTTAAAGTGCACCAAGGGTATTTCCCTCAAAATTTATCCTTCTGCTATTATTTTTTATTAGAAGCTTTTTTTTTCTTTTCCTGTAACATTTATTTAAGCATTAGAACATGAACCTCAGAGAGGGTGTTTGGTTGGACCGTCACAGGCTTAAGAGTAAATGTAAAAGAGCTAACTGATAAACCCTTGGTCTGTCCAACCAAAGACTTTCCCTGGGTTTGATTTTTGAGAAAATACACGGTCCCCTTTAACCTGGAGCATCAGTGAATGCTCAGTTCCACGATCAGGTCAGCCTCCGCTTGTAGTCCCACTAGATTCATTCCCCAGGCCCACAAGTGCCCCCCCCCTCCATGGAGTCTTCACAGCAGTTTGGGTCGGAGAGTAAGGGCAGAGCAGGAAGAGGAGGACAACCCCTGGTCCTGGCTGTCATTCTGGACCCGCAGCTGTGCGCACTGTGCAACAGCATGAAGCAGAGTCGCCCCTTTCATTTTTTATTCGGGTGAATTCATTCGCATTCTCCCTTCAGCCCAGCGGCTACCGATCCACGAGGGAAAATTTCTCTGTATATTTGTGTTAAAGAAGTGCTCAGAAGTGCAATGCTGTGACAAATGAACAACAAATGTGGTTGTGTTAATTATTATTTGTAAAAAGCTGGTTGGAAACACGACCCTAGATAAACATTTCACATGGAGTGTTGGCTACCAAAAGCACTAGTGAAGAAATAAACTATGCATATTTATTTAGGAAATGTATGCTGTTTGTCACATGTAGATCCAGATCAGATTTAATGTAATTCACATCCAAACTGTTACTGTTGACCAAAGTGTTTTTGTACCCTCAGCAACTTTGATATAACATGACTAACATTCCATTGTATTTGTTTTCAAATGAAAATCTCTTTTGTGCTGCTGTATACACTATGGTTATGATAGGAAAATATGTAGTAAATTGCTTCTTTTAACAAGAATGTTTATATTGAGTGTAGTAACAGGTCCATTTTCTTTACATTAAAAATGTGGCTAGAGCTTGCGGGGCAGGCTACACTTTCTGTGTCACAGGAAAACTGAGAGTGCAGATGGCTACCCAGAGGCTGGTCACTAAAAATATGGCAATGTAATGGGAAATCCAAGATGTTTTTAACTTTTTGTGTTAAAAGCTGAAATGGTAACAGATCAGCGAAAGGAAAAACACAGAGAACGAAACTGATGACTCTTATAAACATTTCTTCTGAAACATTCCAACCCCTGAGCTTAGGTCCTGCATGGGTTTCTCAATCAGTCCGTTCCTTACATTAGAAACCACTGCCTTTAAGCTCGGGGTAAATCTTTGCTCCCTGTCAGACCGGGAATTCACAGTGATGTCATTAACCGTGGGTGTCTTCATACCTACAGCAGGTTCGAGTGACCAGCCCTGTGCTCCAGAGTCCTAGTCTTGAAGTGCCAGTAAAACTCTTAAGGGTAAACTATGAGAACAACATCTGGACAGTTCAGCACTGCCAGCGGTTGTTTGGATAAACATAGACTGAATGCTTTGAATGCCTCGTGTGGAAAAAAAAATGTATGCACTGATGATACTGTCTTTCATATGTAGGGTTTTTTTTTATTCAAAATGTATTATGTATTTTTTATTATTAACCAAGCATAAGAAAATAAATAAATGAATAAAGATTTATATATTTATACATTACTCCTGATTCAGATTCATGTTTTTCTCTTTTAAAGTCACATGTATTACTGTTTGCCTGTTTGCCAAGGGAGATACCACACCTACTAGCCACTAGCACATCTCTAGCATCTTACCAGCATGACCACTAAAATCACTCTCAGCTTCTGACAATGTGTTGACTGAACAACAGTCTGTGTTAGCTTTCACATATTGTATGACGTGTACTTATCACGTTCGTTTACGTTCGTCATTCATATGGCACATTGTTATAATAGGTACTGCTCAGAAAGCATAGACTGCAGCCTCTGATAATTGCTTTGGCACAAGGAAGTGTTTGACACCGGCGGCACTGTGGTGTAAAGATAAGGAGCAGGTCTCATAACCAAAAGGTTGCTGGTTTGATTCCCTGCTGGGGCTCTGCTGCTGTACCCTTTGGCAAGGTACTTCACCCATAGTAAATATCCTGCTGTATAACTGGATAACATTTGTAACCTATGTAAGTTGCTCTGGGTAAGAGCTTTTTTTCTCCCTAATACACCCTCCTTTTGGAATCGCCGGTTGCATGTTGAGCTTGTATCATGGCGATACCTCTGCACTCTCACAGAGTGAGGTGTAGCAAACGCAGTCTTCCAATACGCTCATCCGCACCAGAGTGAGGCGAATGCCAACCGGAGGATAGGCGCCTCCACTCACGTCATCCGAGCGGCTCATGGGCGCCTGTGGAGTCCTGAGGGCGGTGAGATGAGGAAACCCTGCCAGAAAAACCCACCCCTGCCTCAGTGGAGTGAAACCGGTTTCACCGGCCACTGTGGGCTTCCAGTCACTGATGACGTGGCTGGCATCAGACCAGGTCTGTAGGGCTCGGCCTCCACTCAGAACAAGCGCCTTAGCCGGCTGAGCCCCTCGGGCGCCACATATTTACTTCCAAAATTAAAAAGCTCTATCAATATACATCTCTATGATTTCCCAATAGATACAAAATGGCATGGCAAAAATGGGGAAGAAAATTGTGAAGCATCTGTGAGTCAGAGCGTGGGAAAGCACTCTGGCACATGACAGCATGTATGCTATGGCAGGCTGGGAGGTGGGGTGGGGTTGTGTGGGGGGTAGGTGTGTGTCATCAGCATGCGCCCCTCCTTGCGCCCCTTGTACACGGAGCCCCCAGACACACTTCCTGTGCGGGACGAGGTGTCGGCAGCCTGTCTGTCACTGACGTGGGACAATACCTCCCCAAGCAGGACAGGAAAGAGCCCTTAATCACTGCCATCATGACCGGGGGAGGCCACCGAGAGGGCTTCCTATGGGCCGAGAGTACCCTCCGGTGCTGGAACGGGGCGCACCCGGTGGGCACGGTCAGGGGACAGAGGGCCGGGCGCATAGCTGTCTCCTCTCATCCCATCTGGGATTTACTGTGTTTACCACAAGGCGAACGCCATCCGAAACGTACTGGGCCACCGAAGCGGGACCAGCAAAATGAATTATTAGATACCAGCAATGGGTCAGCTTGGATATACACCAATTCCGGAAGATTAAAGGTAAATAAACAATAGAAGGATGTCGATCGGGGGTTGGGAACATCATCCCTTGGTCATAAACACAGCGAGGGCGTACACGCACACGTACCGCTGTATTTTTCCACACCGAGGACCAGGCAGGAAGAGCGCACACAGGCTCCGCTCTGAGGGGCTTCTGACAGTACAGGCTGCACAGTCAGTACCGCTGGTGGGGAAATGAAGAATTCCTTTCAAAGCAATGCCCTGTAATGAAACTGTGCATCCAAACCACAGGCCTCCTGCTTCAGCATCTAATGCAGCTTTAAGTGCCAATGTAGCTGTCATGTTATTCTTGTCATTATTATATTTGTCATTATTGTTTTTAGTTATGCTTATGTTATGATTTTGGATGCCTATGGCTTGAAATATCAATACAGAGCAGGTACTGCCCAGTCAGCTCCTGGCCAGAAGACGATCCGGTAAAAGATTCAAGTTCATAGTCCTGAATGTTGTCAGCTCTCTCATTCCAAACTGTCAAGCCCCTTCGTCCTAATTTGTTACTGACCATCAAGGCAAGAACATCATGTCAGTGCAGTAGATGCACAATTGCGAACAGATTTTTGAGTACAAACCTGCTTTCGATGCACAGTCTCTCTTCCTTTGAAAAGCACATGCACAGACATTCCTATGATATTATTACTGTTTGCCCCCTAAGGAAATGAGAAAACCATGGGAGAGAGAATTCGGTGCATAACCAATGCTGCTTTATTTTTGATTGAATAACAGTGACAGACAAATAAACAGATAGATATTGAAAAGAGATTCGGAATGAGAGGATTTTATGTACAGCCAAGCTGGGAATTACTTCAAACACTGGCAGGAGTTTTATTCCCTGAAAAGAAATGCCTTTCAGACAGTCTGGTAAGGACAAGCATCACATTTTAACAGCAGAGACAAACAGCATCAGAGTGGCTTTTACCCGTCTTGACAGGCTCTCTAAACAGAAACATCCTTGTTTAAGGTCATTGGGAATATCAGACATTGGCTATAATTGACACAGATTCTCTCCTCTCGTAGCTCACCACTGCAGCATGCTCACTCGCTCATGGCCTCTTACATAGCCCAGATCAGGCAACAGCCACGTTATCCTCATATACCAGCCATGAGTCTCCTTCAGTAAGCTGTACGTGCATACAGCTTTTTGCCTACAGCATTTGACTACTACATTACGTGAAATTATGCTCTGAAGAGGCTATGAAGCACCACAAGGAATTAGTGTGGAATACGAACAGAAGAAAATGCCAAGAGGAGTTTTCAGACATGTTCCAGAAATGGCACCCTCGGAGTGCTGTGTTACTTTTTAAGCAATGCCTGCTGTGAGCAATCATTTAGTAGTGTTTTTGGGTTGCTCCCACTAATAACTTAACAACAATCCAGCCGGCAAATGCCGTCAGAAAAGAAAAACATCCCGACTGCATCTAATTAAAAGCCCTCGTCTGCTAAGACATGTTTTTGTTTCTCTCCATGAACAATCGGACTTATGTAAATCCCCAATTCCCACTTCCACAGTGCCTTCCCAAGTCAAACACGCCCCCCCCCCAGCCGCAGGATGCTACGTTAATCACTCAAACAGAGGCGACACATCACAGGCCTCTGAAACTCCGCCAAACACGCCCTTTTAATAAAATAAGGAAAACATAAAGAAGGAAAACCGCGCAGCTTGAGACGCAATCATGGCTCCATTTCGGCCCGCCGTCGCCTGATTCCGCCGCGCGCAATTTTCGAGACGGCGAGCGCGCGGCTTCTTCCCTCGCAACCTCTGACCGAACGCACTTCCCCCGCGCCCTCCCTGGGAAGGTGAGAGGAGAGGAGCGGAGGGCAGGCCGCGGTCGGGCCCGGCGTGCGAGAAACAGAACAATGGGCCGGATGTCACCCCTCTCACCGAGGACCTAGGAGCTCTCCCACATGGGCCGGCTTCACCCCGCCTTCAGCCGGCGAGGAAGTATCAGAGACCAAACCAATAACAACGCTGCTCCTAAAAAAAGAAGTCCCCAAAATGGATCGGAGGACACCTTGGGGCAGGGAAGGAGGGGGTCTGGGGTGTGTGTGCGTGGTGGAAGGCGGGGGGCGGGGGGGGTTTCTGAAAGGGCACAGAGTCCACTGAGCGTTGGAGATTCAGCAGGGGACCTGGCTGCTCTCTCACAGAGGTGTGGGGTGGTGTCCATGGTGACCCCCCCCCCCCATAGGCAAATGCTGGTCCTCAGTCACCGTGAATATACTGAGGACACCTGCTGGACAGAGTTGATAAAGTTTTTTTATGACCTCCACTATCGTTTAAGAATCATACTGGGGCTCAGCAAATGTGGTATAATTGCCCTTGTGCCCTTGAGGTCTAAATAACCAACTTGTAAATGTAAAGCTGTGGAACTAACTACAGCAACAATTGTTTATGTTAACAACTAATTAGTAACGAAATCA